>NC_056731.1:1959453207-1959582384 GCF_019279795.1 Protopterus annectens
TATAAATCAAGCATAAAAGACACACCTTTATATATGCAAAAAAGAGATCACATGTTCACAATACAATTAAGTTAAAGGTATAAAGTTATGCTAAAAAATTATGCTAAAAAATACATATATAAACAGATAATTACCTAATAAAATACTGTCATATGAATAAAAATATAATTATATACAAATACATACGTCAAAAATGTATATTATGACAATAGTATACACAAAAGACATCATCTTCTCAAACCTCTAGTGTGCAATATAGGTTTCAAAGGTATACATTCATTGAGGCCATGCCCAGCATTAGACCTCAGCATAACAATCCATCTAGCTTCATTTTCGTCTCGTCTAACATCACCTCCTCTATCACTCTCAGGAAATTTAGATAGTACTTTAAACTTGAATTTGGAGTCTCCCATCATATTGACATTAACGCATTAACTTTAGATCTCTTTTGATGTGGTATATATGTTCCCTTATTCTCTCTCTTAATGCGGTCAGTTTTACCTACATAAAAATGCTGACAGGTGGTACAGTGAGCAAGGTAAACAACATGTGTACTTGCACATGTAGCATGAACTCTAACATCAAAAAGCTTCTCTGTGTCCGGATGCCTGAATGTTAGAGAATTATCTATATAACTGCATTGACCACATTTGCCACAAGGTTTAGTGCCTGGCATTATTTTTCTCTATTCAATTCTTTGACTCCACATAATCTTCTCCGTAGATTCTTTTATTCCTGAAAGTGAATTGGGGTTTGAGACCTACTATGTTGGATATGCTGGGTTCAGTCAACAAGACCTCCCAATGTTTATTGATGATGTTAGTGTACATACCAACATCTATGGTATAGGGAATGCATACCTTTAACTTGTGATCTTTCATGTGTGTTTGTTTGGGAGTAAATCTAGAAAAATAGGGTTTGGCTCTTGTGTGCCTTGATTGTCTGACTACTTCTTCATTCTTGGTCACCATAGTTTGTTGATAACCTCTCTCTTTTA
Organism: Protopterus annectens; assembly: GCF_019279795.1. Taxonomy (NCBI): domain Eukaryota; kingdom Metazoa; phylum Chordata; order Ceratodontiformes; family Protopteridae; genus Protopterus; species Protopterus annectens. The sequence continues at coordinate 1,959,454,205 of NC_056731.1, forward strand.
ACTCTAAATTAGTCAAAGCATTTGTCTCTCATATTCATTAGTCTCAACACTTAGCCTAGAAGCTCTATAAAATTGGTTTTGAGCAACATTATTAAAAATATATATTGTGGATGCATACTATCTCTAGCTAACAAATTATTAACTCTGCATTCTTTCCTGAAAATCTTGGTAATAATCTTGCCACTATAGTCTCTTTCAATAAAAACATCCAAGAAATTAATTCCTATGGGTGAATAGTTTAACGTAAACCTTAGAAAACTAGTAGTCTGATTCAAAAAATCAGTAAAATCAATAAGTTGATCAATAGTGCCTTTCCATAAAATAAAGCAATCATCAACAAATCTCCTATAAAAAAGGACTGAGGAATTATAAGGCCCGTTAAATATATACTGGGTTTCCCAAGTAGCCATTACCGCATTGGCATAACTATTTGAACATGAACTGCCCATTGCTACACCATTTTTCTGCCAGTATGCTTGTCCATTGAAAAGAAAAACATTGCGTGCCTCTGTATAAGTCTCTGCAACTACTTCAGTAGTTGTACAAGAATTGCTATTTGTTGATGATTGCTTTATTTTATGGAAAGGCACTATTGATCAACTTATTGATTTTACTGATTTTTTGAATCAGACTACTAGTTTTCTAAGGTTTACGTTAAACTATTCACCCATAGGAATTAATTTCTTGGATGTTTTTATTGAAAGAGACTATAGTGGCAAGATTATTACCAAGATTTTCAGGAAAGAATGCAGAGTTAATAATTTGTTAGCTAGAGATAGTATGCATCCACAATATATTTTTAATAATGTTGCTCAAAACCAATTTTATAGAGCTTCCAGGCTAAGTGTTGAGACTAATGAATATGAGAGACAAATGCTTTTGACTAATTTAGAGTTAAAAGAGAGAGGTTATCAACAAACTATGGTGACCAAGAATGAAGAAGTAGTCAGACAATCAAGGCACACAAGAGCCAAACCCTATTTTTCTAGATTTACTCCCAAACAAACACACATGAAAGATCACAAGTTAAAGGTATGCATTCCCTATACCATAGATGTTGGTATGTACACTAACATCATCAATAAACATTGGGAGGTCTTGTTGACTGAACCCAGCATATCCAACATAGTAGGTCTCAAACCCCAATTCACTTTCAGGAATAAAAAGAATCTACGGAGAAGATTATGTGGAGTCAAAGAATTGAATAGAGAAAAAATAATGCCAGGCACTAAACCTTGTGGCAAATGTGGTCAATGCAGTTATATAGATAATTCTCTAACATTCAGGCATCCGGACACAGAGAAGCTTTTTGATGTTAGAGTTCATGCTACATGTGCAAGTACACATGTTGTTTACCTTGCTCACTGTACCACCTGTCAGCATTTTTATGTAGGTAAAACTGACCGTACATTAAGAGAGAGAATAAGGAACATATATACCACATCAAAAAGAGATCTAAAGTTAATGCGTTGGCTAAGCATGTCAATATGATGGGAGACTCCCACAAATTCAAGTTTAAAGTACTATCTAAATTTCCTGAGAGTGATAGAGGAGGTGACGTTAGACTTAGGACCGAAGAAAATGAAGCTAGATGGATTGTTATGCTGGGGTCTAATGCTGGGCATGGCCTCAATGAATGTATACCTTTGAAACCTATATTGCACACTAGAGGTTTGAGAAGATGATGTCTTTTGTGTATACTATTGTCATAATATACATTTTTGACGTATGTATTTGTATATAATTATATTTTTATTCACATGACAGTATTTTATTAGGTAATTATCTGTTTATATATGTATTTTTTAGAATAATTTTTAGCATAACTTTATACCTTTAACTTAATTGTATTGTGAACATGTGATCTCTTTTTTGCATATATAAAGGTGTGTCTTTTATGCTTGATTTATATACACCTGAAGAAGCTATGTGAAAGCGCTTGTGTTTCTGAATAAAGGCCTTTTTACCATCCTACATTCCTTTTGGACCTTGGATTCTTGGATTTACTTGGATTTCGAAGCCATGTTCCAGTATTTATCTTTTTCTTATAAATATAAATATGTTACATTTCATTTATTTGGAATATTATGTTAACACATATTAACCATCATATATATTTTAAACAGATGCATGTATGTGTACACATATGTTTCTGACATGCTTTGCTTTATCATAATAGCATTACAGATAATATTTGCAGCTACACATATCATTTTTTTGCAAATCCTTCTATTTATGCAAACTTTTTATACTTTTTTATGTTGAATGTCAAATGGCACATGGGTCACTCGCTCAAAGGACCTTAACCTGATATGTGATATCAGCCAAACTTGTTGGAGAGACAGATTTGTCTCACAGAGGTTGCCCCACTTTTGGAACAAGCTTCCTATTCATGTTAAACAAGCCCCTCATTGGTCCTATTTAAGCAAAATTTGGATGATTGGATGGGTAACCAGAAATTCACCCTGGGGGTTCCACTTGTGTCCATATGGACAGGTGCAATAGATGCAGATTTTAGTGTCTGCTTGAACCAGACTCCCTTGGGAACACAGTTTGAAACTGACTAGGCTTGTAAGAGCCCTGGGGCCATTAGCCTAGTAACCTTCTATGATCCTGTGAATATAAAGAAATAAAATAGAGACCACTAAAACAAAAACATTGTACTGCCTATAGAACTCTGGCCATCTCTCCACTACCTGGACTAACCACTTGGCCAACTGGTCAGGGCTACTCTTCTGCAAGTCATCATATCGGTGAAGGCATTGTTTGCCAGAGCAGGTGATACTTGTCAGGGATGATAGGTGGTCACATAACTCCTGCCAGATATCAGTTTTTTCCAGGTAGTAGTTTTTGTATATGCCTCAGTCTTTTCCTGATATGAATTCTTGAGAAGGTAGAGAATAATAACAGTCTCTTTGTTGGACCAGTTTGGAGTGCAGCCTCATACCTTTACAGATGATGCCATGATGCAAAATGCTAGAACCAGAATGAGGAAAGTAAGAGCAGGGCTGTAGTTCAGAGGTTCAGAACCACTCCCTCTAGGGTGTGACATCACCTTGATGAAACCTAGTTAAGCAGCAGAAGCATTGCATTAGCTATTGATGTTACTGGCAAGTTTGACTTAACCAAAAATGTTTTGTCACATATATTTTTTTTCTTAAAGGAAACCATTCATATTTCACTTACATGCTGAATAAAGAATGAAATATATTGAATAATTGTTATGTTTATGATCTGCTACTGCTGCTGGTCATTGCATAAGGTGCATTTTTTTTTGCACTGTTACATCTGAATACCATTTAGACATGCCTATTGAAGTACAGCAGCAGTTATACTTTTTTTTTTTTGGGGGGGGGCATAGGACCTGATGAGTTGTTTGAGGTGCTAATGTGTGAACAATGATGTTTAATGGTCCGGGATTACACTTTATATTAGTGCAAACTGTCATTCCGATTACTCCATTTTTTATAGATTCATAGGTTGGTACTAGGCTATCAGCCCTAGGGCCTATACAAGCCTAGCCATAACAATTCCCTGGCTAGTTCTTCCCACAGTATTTACTTCCCTGGACCCATCTAGCAGGGCGACTGATGTGATCCCCAGGGTGAATTTCCTATCTCCCATCCAATCATCAAGGTTCCTTTTGAAGAGAGCCAAAGAAGCGCTCTGCTTGACATGTATGGGCAGTCTAGTCCAGAGTCTGGGGAGTCTCTGGGTCAGGAACCTATCCCTCCAGCATGTTTTGTTCATTGTGATGACAAGGTTTAGATCCCTGGAGCATGTGTCTCTGAGGGATTAGGATTTCTTTAAGTGTAGCATGTCCAACAGCTCTGGGTTTGACATGGCCTTGTATGTTAATCAGAGATCGCCTCTGTGTAGACTATATATAACAGAGTATACGTGGTGTTTTTTCAGATGGTCAGCATAGGGCATCTGCTTTAGGCCTGTGATTCTTTTAGTGAGGTATTTCTGCCGCCTTTCCAGTTGTTGCAGATGTCTTGAGAGGTACATACCAAATGGGGCGTTGTATTCTATAATGGGTCTAATAAGGGATGAGTTCAGTGGGACAATGACCTCCTTTTTTCTGGATGAAAAGCCCTTAGTGATGGGGTGTGCCACATAGAAGGATTTCCTGACTGTTGTGGCGATGTGGTTATCGAAGGTGAGACCACTTTCCACCTGTTTCCCTAAGTCTTTTCTCATACTTTTGGTGCTTAGTGTACTGCCACCTATGTGGTAATTCACGGGGGTCTTTATTAAATCAATGAATGCTTAAAAAAGCAAATGCTGATTACAATCACGAACACTCGAAACAGTGATTTCTTTTTTCCCCAGAGAAAAAAATCTCTGTTCCAAAACAAAACAAACAAACAAAAAACTTTAAAACAATACATAAAGTGGAGGGCTTCACCCCCCCCCACTTAAATATACTAACTCTGAGATTGCACTACAGTGCCGAAAACGGCAAAGTAATGAAGCTGCCAAGCAAATTCTTTCCCAGGGAAAGAATTTGCTTAAAAGCCACTTTGCTATTTTGCCTTTTCATTCTTTTAAGTTCAATCAAGGCACATTCGAAAGAATGCATCTTCGATCACTTAATAGGAACCCATTCACGGGTACATGTTTTTCCCCAAAGGTGATAACTATACATTTCTTGGTATTGAGCTTGAGCCCATGACTCCGGCACCAAGCATGTTTCTGTAAGGCCCTTTTGTAGAATATCCACATCATCTGGGGATTCAGTAATGGCTCCCAGTTTGCAGTCATCTACGAACTTTGTTAGCCAGAGTCCCTTAATGTTGGTCTGTACTTCAGAGAAGTAGATGCCATACAAGAGCGGTCCTAGGACTGAACCCTGAGGTACTCCACTTGTCACTTGTCTGGAGCTGTATTTGGAGTCAGCTACTTTTACAGGGTGGGTTCTGTCAGTAAGCCAGTTGGCAACCCATTGAGTGACATAGGGATTAATGCCCAGCTTAGTAAGTTTATCTATGATTCCAGAGTGGGGGATGGTGTCGAAGGCCTTGGTGAGGTCCAGATAGGCTGTGTGGAGACTGATTCGAAGAAGTCAGTCGGGTTCAGGAGACAAGATCAGCTCTTCACAAACCCAAACTGCGTGGGGTCCAGTGTTTGAAGGTTGCCAGTATCTTTGTTTATAAGTTCCATGATAATACATTCCATGGACTTGCAGATCAGGCTCGTCAGACTGATGGGGCATAGTTCCCGGGATCCAAGGTGGATCCCCCCTTGTGGAGTGGGATAACTGTAGCTGTGCGCCACCCAGTGGGCACAAAGCTTGAGGTGAGGCTATGATTAAACATGACACTTAGATGAGGTGCCAGTTCATTTTCTAGTTCATGTAGTACACAGCCTGGAATGCCATCTTGTTCCATGGATGCTGTATTCTTAGCTTTGGAGAGTGCATTTTTTACCTGTGTGGCCGTTATTACCGGAATTTGGCAATCTTTCGGTATTGAGATGGGCCCTTTAGGGGGTGGGGGGGGTGAAGTTTGCACTGAATCTATCTGCCAGGATATTGGTAATATCCTTGGGATCAGTATATATTTTTAATTGTATTATGATTTAGGTTAGTCTAGGTCCATCTGCGCATTACCACAGCAAGCTGGGCAGTACTGTAGAGTGCTGTGTACTGTGGAACTGTCTGCAGCATGTTCATGCCAGTCTGGGCCCTCGTCCATGATCATCCAAGAGTGATGTATGCCCATACATGGCTGTACATGTTTGCATATTACTACAATTCATAGAGATAAGTGAAAAATACCTTATTTGGCTAAATCACATGTAAATGGCCGTGAATTTACATGGAAAAATTTAACATCACCATATTAATTTGCCAATACTTGAGTTAGGCAGCAAATATTTTAGTATATGGCAGAATTCTTAAAGTAAGCAAATAATTAAAAAATATATATACTTTCTTAAGGACCACTTAAAATATGTAGAATTACTGAGTTAAAGTTAAGAAATTTTAGTTGTACATATGTATGTATATTATGATGACAATGAATGATTGCTCTAATTGCTGTCATGTAGAAGTTGGATTTCAGTGCAGCAGTAGTGAAAATGATGTTTTCATTGAAAATAGTTATTACTTTGGTATCATTTATGACTGTGCATACATGGCAGAAATGCAGTAATTTAATTGTGAAGTTCTGCAGTGGTAATGATATTTTGTTGAGTCAACATGCATATTTCTTTACAGGGATATTTCTGAGTGACAGTGATGAATAAAAAATTACAGTACTATGAATATATGACAGCATTAGAGAAAGGATGAATTACATCAAAACCTTTTAACTGTGTGACTATGGTCCTTTTTAAGGAAAATTGTGTGCTCATGGCAGCCTTTAGGACATATGGAACAAGCCAAGAGGACCAAAGCCTTGAATCAAGTACTTCTTGACATTATTTCAGTGTGTGGAAGAAACTGAGCAGTAGCATAGTACAAGAAGAGGGCGATAATATGGCAGGATGTACTAGAAGTAAGGCCAGGCAGAATGCAATTTCCTGTACCACTATGGAGGGTGGAGTATGGGGAAGGTTCCAACAATTACTCACTTAACACCAGGTGAGGAATACCTTCTATCCATCCATGAGTATGAGTTTGACACAGAAGATGGTGGCACTGGTATAATCAGAAGAGTGGGATATGCCAGTGTCTGCAGCAGGAACACTCATCTGCTCATGAAGGTGGTTTAAAAACAGTAACATATATTTATATAGAGCACTGAATGCTGACAAGGAATGATCATATTCAATACATGAAAATTAACTGTTAATTTGTGAACTTTGTACACCAGCACTGAATGGCAATGAAGGCAGTGAGCATAGTAAGTGCCCCTCACCCCATGATAAGCATGCAGCAGTGTATGCTATTTTATTATTAGTAATGTTTTCAAATCATTTTACAGCATCAGTATCAGAAACAGTTGTGCTATACCAATAAATTTGGAGGATATCAGCACAGAATAGATGATGATGATAACATAGTTACATTTTTGAGGAAGTCTAAGGAAAGTGACAGGCAGTCACCAAGTTTAATAGTAGGATCTCAGACCTCACAGCGTGTGATATGATATTACACTCACCCTTGTATTGGAGGAACAACCATGCACCTCAACACCAGTATCTTCAAACTCAGATAAACACTTTCAGGATGATGGCAGACATTCAGAGATAACAGTTTCCACAGATACAGCTTTACAAACGAGAGCCAGGCACAGGAATGTGTTACAGCTGCTCCACAAAACATGTAAAGCATTGGCTGCCCAGCAGGAAATGTGTAGTGACAATGTTAGGGCTCAGAGCACTGCTACAGAGATTCAGCTGGAAATGGTCCGAGTCCTCTACGGTATGTGGGATGATTTCCAGCACTACTTGGAAATTGCAGAGAGTGAGGATAATGCCATGATCACACTGATATGTAGTATGATGGTACATCAAGCATCAGTGGCCACCTTCATTTGTACACTAGTTAAGACGTACCAGAGTCAAGCTGGAGTCAGTCTGCCAAGGAAAAGAGGACAGGGTACTGTCCAGACACATGGAAAAAGATCACATGACAATATAATTACTTCACAGGGAAATAATGTAAGTAGTCTAGGTGACCAAGCATAAGCAGATTTCATGCAGGCCACATAAGCATTCGTATACACGTAACAGAACCTCTCATTCGAAGTTGTGATCACAATCACACAGCATTGTCAGATCAGTGTTTGCAGGATGACTTATATCAAGTAGGTCATGACATCAGACCGACTTACCTTACAGTTTTCATGGTAGCCCGTCTTCAAAATCACTGGCACCATCATCTAGACTATCTTTAGGAGATGTGTATGATGTACTTGATCTTGAACTACTGACAACTCTGTAACTTATACTTTTATTTTCAAAGACAAAGGTGAATGACTTACTTGAAGGAGAATAAGATAAAAAAGTATTTTGTGGGGAGGGGACCAACTTTGCAAATATATGCATTTCATCCTTGTAATCCTACTATTTAAACCATCAAGGAAAGGTAGAAATAAAATGAGAGAATTTCAGATTAAAATGAGTATCCTGCCATGTAAGCAGACAACTGCCACTTCACCCTCACCACTGTGATATTTTATGTTTCTGAAGTCACAAATAATTGGGTATGACAAAGACAATTTGATGTGCAGCACCATAGCAAACAAAATCTGAGAAGAAATGATATAATATAAAAAATAGGTTTCATTCAACTGCAATGCATTAACTCATAAATTATTGAAATGTTGAGGACATTCAGTACTTCCATACTTAAGTAAAGCACTTCAGCAGAATATATTCGTCAGAACAGAGAAAATTGTGATCATTATTTATATGGTGCCATATGACATCACTGAACAGGAGTCAACGAGTATTCGGGAGTGACTTTAACAAGCAACGATACGAGTAACTTTTGTAAAATAAAATAAAAAATAATTTTAAGATGCGTGAGAATGTCAGATGAAAAGTGACAGCAAACCATGCACCAGGCAGCATAGCCCACAGATATCACTGCATCAGTTATGCTCTGTGTGTTTTTTACAAGAAAGGAAGCACCAACCTGAATGTCTTGGTCCATAGTTGTGGATTGAATGCTACCTCTTTACCTCTGTAGCCATATGCTGTGCACAAACCTGCCACACGGTGTCCGTACTACTGCTCCCAGCTGGTCATCATTAGTCATAGTGGGACTGGAACTAAGAGTTGCAGTGATGGCATGGGTCACTTTACCAGCAGACTGTCACATGATCATGTTGTGCAGAATACAACAGACAGTACACATTTTGCACACAATAGTTGGGTCATACTGAAGGGTAACCCGAAACTCATCTAGTCACCTAAAAAGGCTCTTCAGGAGACCAAAGACCCTCTTGATGACAATATGGGTCTGGGACAGGGATGTGTTATAAGTCTCTTCTGCAGCTCCACTTGGATTTCTCAGTAGTGTCATGAGCCATGGCTCCAGTGGATACTGGGCATTACCTGAAAAAGAAGAGAAAAAAGAGAGAGAGTGAAAGATGGGGGGCCACAACAAAGGAAAAGTGGTTTAGTATTCAGCAATACATTTTAACATGAATAACTACTTAAATAAATTTAAAAAACATTTTTCTACTTAGCAACAAGATGACTACTGGGCATCCTGCCTTGGAGGGAGAGGAGGTAGTGTGAGCTAGTGTTCCAGATATGGGATTCATTTGCACTGCCAGGATGCTGGGCAGAAATTTTGGTGATGCACCGCCATCCATCACACACTGCCTAGCAGTTGATGAAATAGAAGCCCTTCCTATTGCAGTAATGCTCACCCTGAGGACCAGAAGGGGCCCTAATTGCAACATGGGTGCCTCAGGGGAAATTTACTACCCTTTAAATGGCATTCATAATCATGGCTCAGTCATGAGGCAACACTGGGATATACATGTAATGATCCACATGTGCCAAGAGTACATCCAGGAACTGCTGCAGTATCCTCTAGGCAGAAGTCTGTGAGATCCCCAACATATCCCAAGTCTGTCTCTGGAAGGAGGGAGGAACTGTAATAATAAATGTCACTCTCACTGCAGAACCAAGGTTTCAGGGATCCCTTCACTGAAAAGCTTTACCAGAGCTGTTGAAGGATTGCCTGACTGATGCACTCTGCAGGCAGTTGGAGAGCAATTATTGCTGCACCCAGAAGCTTGAATATCCATCACCAAAGATGTCTGGATGGATACAGTTATAACCAGAGGCTACTTTATTCCATTTTCCCATCCTCCACCAAAAGTATCAAAGAACTTATCCAAAGTACCACTCCATGAGAGAAAAGATGGAGGCTTAGAAATCTAAAAGCAGTGAACAAAAAGATTTCTCCAAAAGGTCCCACGAAACCAGCAAGAGTTTGGAACTTATTTGAGATTCTTTTTGCTGCCAAAGAAAAATGGGGACCTCAGGACAATCCTGGACCTATGCCATTTGAACTTGTTTGTTAAACACTCAAAATTCCAGATCGTCATGGTTTAGTCCCTACTTCTGCTTTTACTGTAGGATGATTGGATCTGCTTGATAGATCTCCAGAATGCATACTATCACATCAAAATGGTAAGATGTTCCAGATGCTTTCTTAATTTCAGGCTGGGAGCCAGTCATCTTTAGTTCAGAGCCCTGCACTTTGGTTTCATCACAGCCTCCCCTGGGTGTTTGCCAAAGGCATGGCAGTGGTTGCGTCTCACTTGAGATTGCTAGGATTCTGGGTGTTTCCCCTACCTCGATGACTGGCTCCTCAATTCTCCCACCAAGCACCTATTTTTTCATCCCAGTGATTACGTGTTTGACCTTTGCTTCAAACTGGGCATTACGATAAGTTATGACAAGTCACACCTTTCTCCCATATAAGTCTTGGAGTTCATAGGTTTTCATTTAAACACTGTTTCCCAGATAGCAAGGCTACCACAGACAAGATTGTCCACAATACAGTATCAAGCCCTGTGACTACTGTCTCTTCAAACACCTCTAGCCAAGATGGTTTTACAGCTCCTAGGCTGCCTCAATTACATTTGATCCACTGGTGAGATTTTACATGAGAGTGCTACAGTGGACATTAGCAGACAAATGGTCAATAAGATACCCCATGAATTTTCCCATGTGAATCACTAATATTTACAAGAAACATGTAGCCTGGTGGGTTCAGGCACTGGAGTTTGCTCAGCGCCATCCCTTTGTTCCACCCTTACCCAAGGCCACGGTGACCACAGACACTTCCCAGTGGGGGTGGGGACTTAGAAAAGACAGTTCAAGGCATGTGGTCTCCCTCAGAGGCCAATTTTCACATCAGTGTTCTAGAGATGAGAGCAGACTTCCTAGTGTTGTGGGTGCTCTAGAATGCTCTCCCTCTGGGGATGATTGCTATATACAGAGACAACATGTCAGTGCTCTGGTTCCTCAACAAACAAAGAGGAACCCACTCCTCCCCCTTGTGTCGAGAACTGATGAGAGTGTGGCAGCGGATGATCTCTTTTAACTGTTTTCTAACTGCAATGCACATTCCAGGAATTCATCTTATTGTCAGACAGATTGAGCAGGTCTATTCTACTGCCTCATGAGTGGTCTTGCAATTCGCCAGTGATGAAGGGGATTTTTCATCAATGGGGCCAACCATGCTGTGATCTGTTTACTTCTCCCCATAAGTTAAAATGCAACAAGTACTTTGCCTTGATTCCCCCAGTGGGAGAGTCACTGAGAGACGCTCTTCTTCATAATTGCCCCCCCACCCTGATCTCGTTTATGCATACCCACTGACTCACCTTATTCCAAAATTTCTACAGAAACAATCTCAGTAGAAGAGCAAAGTCATCCTCATTAGCCCATTCTGGCCTCAACAGGTGTGGTTCCCCTTCTTCACTTCATATTCCCTCCTTGGGTTCTGGATAATTTCCCTAATCCAATCTTCTATCTCACCCATCCAGTCTGCCTCACCTGGACATTCAAGCCCTCAAGCTCACCGCATGGTTTCTGCACTTCCAATGATGGCTAGACAGGTTCTCTCCTCAGGTTCTAAACATTCTCACATCTTCCCAAAAGATTTCAACTAGGAAAATATATAACAGCAAATGGAAATGTTTATATATGAGGTCATGAGAGACATTTGAATCCTTTCTCAGTTACCCTTCCAATGATCTTAGATTTTCTTGCCTCAGTTTTCCACAGTGGAGCCAATTATTTCAGAATACAGATTCAACTAGCTGTGATTTCCAACTTTTATATTGGCAAAAATCATTCCTCCTTGGACTCTGTCAAATTATGTAAAGCATTACTTAAGGGTACTTATCTTCTTAGACCCCCTGTTAAGGATTCCATTCCTCCTTAGGATCTTACAGTACTTCTGCAGGCCTCAACACAGTCCCTGTTTGAACTGGTAGCCAAAGTGGACTTAAAAAGATATATCTTGGAAAACCATCTTTCTAGTTACCATTACTTCAGCTGGATGAGTATCTGAACTCCAGGCATCGTCTTGCCAACCACCACCATATCTGCTTTTTCATAAAGACAGAGTTTTTCTAACCACCAACCCCTGCTTTTTGCCAGAAGTCGTGTCAGAAGCAGTACTTTATCCAAACTATTAACTTGCCAGTTTTCATTCCTAAATTCATCTGTAAAGGGTAATACATGCTTATTTGTTGGATGTACAGAGATAACTTAGATGGTATCTTCACAGAACAAAACCCATCAGGAAATATGACTAATTAGTCATCTCTTTCTCAAAGGTAAGATTGTGTAAGTCTGTGTCAAAAGTAACTTTGTCTAGATGACTCACTAATTATATTTTTTTATGTTTATAAGAATAAATGACTGACCTTACTGAGGCCTCCAAGATCACATTCAACAAGATCTGTTTCCACCTCTTCTACTTACATATCTAGAACCTCAATAGATTATATTTGTAATGCTGTCACTTGGTCCAATGCCCATACTTTTATTGCTAATTACACGTTGGATATTTTTCCACAAACAAGGCTGGTTTGGTTCTGCTATTCTCTGGAATATCCATCCATGAAGACCACTCTGGGTTTCAAGCAGCTGGAGTCTCTGTCCTATGAGATTAGGAACAGACAGAAAAGACAACATCAGATACAAAAGTTATGTACTAATCATAACGATGCATCTGTGTTGTCTGTTTCCATCCTTCCTCAACCTCCCTACCTCAATTCCCCTTCCATATAATGGAAGAATTCTGGATTGTCTTCTGGTATGACCTGTGGGGTATGCCCTAAAGATTTTTTTCCTTACCTCAGCTCCAGATCAGTCTACCAATCTACCTTTTTCTGTGTCATCTATCTAAACTTTTATTCTTATCCTTTATTTGAGCTCTTGTGTTATTAGCCATTTGAGTCATAGGGCTAGGTGCATACTCGATCTGAAGTAATGTGGTGTTTGGAGAGGATTATGGGTAAGGGGAGGAGCCTAAGCTATGGATTCTTAAGTCTGAAAAAGTGGACAAAATTGGATCAAAGGTTAGATGTGAAACCCATGAGTTAAGGAAGAATGGAAGCCGACAACACAGATGCATTGTTATGGTGAGTACATAATTTTTGTTTTTTTCTTATGAGAAGCTGTTATCTTTATTCATTAGAGTGCTTAAGTTTCTTATGGAAATAATGTTGACTGTTACATTATTCAGTTCATTGGAGAGCTTTACATTCTCATTCAGGCTAATTTTGTCAAATCACCACATTTCTGTGTTACCATTCATTTGGCCACACTCTAAATTGTCTGTATGTGTATGCGCCATGTGTCAGTGCATGAGCGTGTATCTGCATCTGCACTATAATGGCGTCTTAGCCAAGAATAGTTTCCCTGTGTTGCATCCACTGAGGGTTGGGCTAGTCCTTGACTCCCTTGAATGAATTAAGTGGGTAAACATGGAATGAACAAATTAATGAGTGCTTTTATTTTCTGATATGCATTTACTTGATTTATTATAGCAGCAGACTGCTTTTAGAAGCTTCCGTTTAATGTACACATAACAGTGTTTTCCATTACCTGAAGAGCTGTTAACAGTAATTTGTAAAATGGTTTAGCACATTTCTTTTTTCCCCAGAAAATTCATGAGGTACAACTTGGAAATCTACCCAAATGTTATGATTTACTATTTGTGTGATGTTCTCCAAAGAATATATGAAAATGTTGTTAAATTTGCTTAGCAAAACAGTAAGTCTTCAAGCAGAGGTTAGTGTAACAGTAAAGCTCTTTCCCGTCATCCTGATTTATCTGTGGGGGATTTTTTTTTCTTATAATTACTTAAAAACATAGCAAGTGACTTTGACAACTGGTACATTTAAATGGAAAACTACTTCTTCAACAAACGTTTTGAATACTTGCATTTTTTTTGCAAACTGACATTTCCTTAAGAGCACACAGTGACCCTCTCTCTCTCTCTCTCCAGGGCCCAAAAATTTTCTAAAGGGCCAGCCACAATGAACAATTTAAATATATTTAATAAGGTTCCCATACCCCTCCCTTTACTGAGGCCTCATTTATTAACACAGATGTGTTACCTACACACCTAGAGCTTTGCTAAGATCTGTTGCAGCTTGTTCACTGTTATAGACAATACAACACCCTAGTCCTTGATGTTGATGTGTTTGTGTCAGCCTTCATTCTTGCTGGATGGGTTTGTATTTTGTAAATTCATCGACTTTACTTTAGCCCTATTCCCACAGTGTTCCCTCTTTTTTGAGTAAATATTCCTTGTTCCTAGGTTAGGCCTTAGGCCTTCAACCTTTCCAAGCGCTTCAAAGTTCAGCTTCACTGTTTCGCTCGAGGCAGATCGCTCCCCCGGTTTCCATACCCAGTTCAGTATCGGCTCCATCCGGCGCCCGAGTACTGTCAAATCAGACACTCAGTGTCGGTTCCGACTTCGTGAGGCCTGGGGTTCTCCTATCCTTGGGAGCGGGAACTCTCTCTCTCTGTGGGGAGCCTTGGTGATGAGAGAGGAGTAACCCCCCCTGGAGGCAGTCGGACAGTTCCATCAGCTCCTCCCACCACCAAGCCCTGCTGCTGTCTCTTCCTTCTCTCTTCCCGGACCCAGAGATCCAATGCCTCAGGTTTCCCCATTGGGAATATCTTTGATCAGGAGAAGGAGAACCCATGAGAGGACATGTAAGAGAAACATTTAGACCCCTGACTACATCAGATACTGACTTGGATGAGTGGAGATTCCCCCAAGGTCCATGTCTGAGGGATGTCTCATTTGTGGGCATCGCTCATCACTGAGGCGTCAGAGGCAAGTCAAGTACTCTTACAAACTGTCGGATCGCAGAACCCCCCTTCTAGGTGTGCACTCAAACCCCAGAAATTTTTAAATGCGCTTGGAGAGTGTAAAGAGGCACTCTTGAGTGGAACCTAAGGGTTGTCGCCTTGTGTATTACCTACCCCGCAAGATAGACGGACACGAACAAAGGGTGCTCCCAGTTGATGCCATGGTGGTGGCTGCTTTCACCAAGAAGGAATTAGCTGATCATTCAGTACCTGTCCCATCCTCCTAATGGGATTCTTCTACTATGGACAGGTGCAGTTTGTAACCCTTCTTCAACAGAATGGTCCATGGCACTTGGCAAGTACCATCTGCAAGAGATGAGGCAGTGCTGCAACATTTGCAGCCCCTCTCGACTCTCTTCCCTCTGAAGGTCCAAAGTCAGCAGGACAATATGTCCGTATTATAGTACTAAAACAAACAAACAGGGGCGGATCCAAGTCCACTCCACTGTCGCTCAGCTCTCAGACTTTTGGCAACCCTTTCCTCACCGGGTTTCTGATAGCATAGCAATGCGCCCGGAAATCACACATCACCGGACAGATTGAGAGCAGAGCTATTCTCATGCCTCCGTGGTCTCCTCAAACAGTCAGTGGCGGAAGAGATTTTTCATCAAAACAGCTTCTGCCCAGACTCCATCCTCTCTCTTCCCTTCCTCTCTTCCCCAGAGACGCATCCCCCAGAGCTCCTAACTTTTTTTTGCCTATGCCTTCTTCCGCTATGCCACCAGCTCCGCTGATACCTCAATTCACCTTGAGCCCCGTTGATTCTCATTGCCCCTTATTGGCCCCCGACAGATAGATATGGAATGGTACATCATCATACTCATTTGGTACTCTTGGGTATTCTGACCCCATCTGGACCCACCCCCAGATCCACTCAAGACCAACAGCACCAATCCTCACCTTCTCTCAACCTTGCTTGCTTGTCTGCCTCCATTGCTCCACTTCCTTCTTCCTATGATTTAATATCGTCGGTGGGATATCATATAGATATCCCTAAAATCTTCTACCAGAAAGATCTACACTATAAAATGTGTGCGTTTTTCTTTCTGGGCAAAAGCGGCAAAGCGAGATACTAGACCCTAACCTGCTCATATTCATTCGGTATTGGACTTCCATTTTGACATTTTCTCTCAGGATAAGTTTCTTCCACAGTCAAAGTTCATTTGGCCATTTTTATATAGGTTTTTGGACCACAACATTGTATTAATAATAATAAACTTTTGCTTTTCAGGTTTCTTTTTCTTTTACCTCCAAATTAGAACCCCCCATTAAGTGAGATCTAAATAAATTTAATTTTAACATCCTTGATTCTTCCTTCTTCAACATTCAGTAGCGCAGCTGCCTGTGAAATTGCTTTCTTGGAAGACACTTTTAGTTGCCATAACATCTGCATCTGGGAGAGGAGGAAGCCAGGCTTCATGCTCTCTGTGTTCCTCCCATCTAATATTCCACAAGAACACAGTCCCCTAAGAACTAATCCGTCTTTTCTTACAAAGGTGGCATCACAGACTAACCTAAATCAGTCAGTATTTTCAAAATTAATCTGATAGAGCTGAACAAAAAGCTACATTATCTCGATGTTCACACGCCAGCTCAGATATTATCTGGATAAGACAAAAATTTTAGGAAATCTGATCAAGTGGCTTACATTCATCAGCAGCTCACTTACATTTATCAGGTCAGAGCCCAAGAGTTGGTTTACCATTACAAAGCTCCATCTACTAGCTTTTCAAGCTAGAAGCTAGACTTCACATAGAGCAGCCAGCAGCCACATAGGCCTGCAGCAGCTCTCTCACTCTCTTTGTTTCTTCCAACAGATTAGAAAATTAGAAGCAGATAAAATTTCCGGTCCTCAATTTTGGTTCCATTGTTCTCAGAAGTCCCCACGGGGGAGCCAAGGGCTGTCGAAAGTTATCCAGCAAGATCCAATGACCACTTGACATTTGTATTTAGAAGTACCTACCATAACGCTCCATGTTAGTTGTCTTCTCGCCTTCTTTCTTTCTTCTTTCTTTCCCCCTAGCCTGGTCAGACCCCTCCATTATGATCTTCTTATTACATCTTCTATTTACCTTTTATTACCTTTACCTATTTAGTGCTCCTATGTTCTAGTGATTTAATATGTTTGATCCTTTCAGTTATTATTATATTTATTATCATCCTTTCTTTGCTTCCTTTCTATGGAAGAAAATGCTTAGCTAACCCTCCAGATCTGAGTAATCCGAGATCACAGGTAATCTCGTTAGGCATTGCTTCAGCTGGTAAAATTAGCTCGAGCTTAGCAAGCGAGAGTCAGCTTAGGAGAGTGCCGGTCGGGGCAATCCAGGAAGAGAAGAAAGAAGAAAGAAGAAAGAAACTAAGTGGAAATGCTAACACATAGCGTATTTTTAGGTACATTTTATCATTTAATTATTTTCTATTTATTTCAATATATTTTCATAGGACATTCTTCTCTCCCTCTTCCTATAACATCTTCCAGTATCCACTACACACTCCAATTATGTATGAATTTCAACTACAATACAGTAGTTTTTACTGTACAAACTTTTTTAACCCATACTGACACAACCAGTTTGATATACACAATAGTTTGATATACAAAAGACATATATACAAATGACATATAATTCTTATGTATCATCAGCTACATAATCACGGCATTATCACAGCTACTAGTGCTAATAATGTTTTTGTTATACAAAAATTGTCAGTAACGAAACCTTAAGTGTTTGTCCATTTTTAAGTTTGTCAGTTTTATTATTAAGGAAATTCTCCAGAATGAAATTCAAAAAAATAATGCATAATGTAAAAGAATAATGCATTGCTACTTTTAATTGCAGTGTCCTTTTGGTTTCACACCTTACTTTGATGGTTTTTCACTACTGCATTTGGCTGCTACTTGCTCTGTTTCTGTATGTAGCTACTGTTCTTCTGTGTCTTGATGTAGCTACAGAGACTACAGCAGAAATTTTAAAGTTGTATTTATTTTTCTGGTTTTGTTGTTTGGTTTTTTTAGTCCATTTTTTATATTTTTTCTTTTATATATTTTTTCTTTAACACCATCT
The DNA here is from genome assembly GCF_019279795.1 of Protopterus annectens. NCBI lineage: Eukaryota > Metazoa > Chordata > Ceratodontiformes > Protopteridae > Protopterus > Protopterus annectens. Next base: position 1,959,472,090 of record NC_056731.1, read on the forward strand.
GGCCTGTCTGAGGCCTCAAAACATTTGCACACATCACCCACCACTATGGGTGGGTCATTGCTTCTTCATTGCTTCCCTCCCCATTCCCCCACCCCTGCTCCACACATTTATATAGACACATAAAAACATACCTTTCTAAACTCCTACACTACTCTTTAACAACACAAGCAAATACACTCTTACACTAAAATGTATCTACTAAGGACCTCTTCCATTAGTTACCATCTAACAATACTGTTACTGACAATTAAGCATTTAAGCAACAGTTAAGCAACAGGTACTGCTACTTAAAATAATTTTTATTACACTGGAAGCACATATAACCATATTCATAAGTTTTTTAAAATCAATTTTCTTATTTCCTACTCCACACACCCTATAACAAACAACTACATTAAGACCAATTACATATATCACATTCTAACATAAGCCTTACAGTTTCTCCCTTTTTCTGACACTTTCTGCTTATAGTAAATGACACTATTACAACTACTAACTTCTAAATCTGTGAACATAGATCTAACAGCATTACTGGTATTAGCTTCTACTTTGCAGATATTACTACACCACTAAGATTTCTTATCTAATTTGAGGATACCATTTCAGCTTTGATCATCTACGTCTCTTCATTCATTATGTAGTTAAAATGTACTTTATACTTCACCTCATTTGTTTGTACTAAACCCCATTTTGCTGCTAATTAACAATTGTAAACTAGTTTGTTTTACTTTAAATATATCTGTTCTGTTATTACAGTCCTTCTTTTCATCATTTTTATACAAAAATTCATACATTATTAGCCCTGCACTCACTTAATTCAGTAAAATGGAAAACTGCTTTAACATGCTCACTACTAGTTCTTTATGTCATTGTATTTAGCAGTAATAATATGTGTGCTAAACCAGTACCTTATCACAAATTACAAGCTAGCTATAATTATGTCTGTCCTGTTACATTGTAATTATAATTACTTACCTCACAATCCTCATCTCATTCTGTGTCTGTCCTGTTACATTGTAATTATAATTACTTACCTCACAATCCTCATCTCATTCTGTGTCTGTCCTGTTACATTGTAATTATAATTACTTACCTCACAATCCTCATCTCATTCTGTGTCTGTCCTGTTACATTGTAATTATAATTACTTACCTCACAATCCTCATCTCATTCTGTGTCTGTCCTGTTACATTGTAATTATAATTACTTACCTCACAATCCTCATCTCATTCTGTGTCTGTCCTGTTACATTGTAATTATAATTACTTACCTCACAATCCTCATCTCATTCTGTGTCTGTCCTGTTACATTGTAATTATAATTACTTACCTCACAATCCTCATCTCATTCTGTGTATTCTACAGCTATACTCACCTCAGCTGAGTTGCACACCAGTAAAAAGCTTTTCACCATGTGTTTAAAACTGACCACATTGAGAAACTCAAAACCAGCTGCCTTTAATACCTATGGGCATGCACTTAGTTTAATAATAATAAGTGGTGACACTCTCCTAAACCCAGGCACTGCACAACCAGCCCTAGAAAAACTGAACTACAATAAGGATACAGCAAAAAAGATCGAATTACCACCTCTGTGAATATCTACATGATTAACAATAAATAGGCTCATACTTACTCAGCATAACTATCACTGAATCTTGGTTAAAAGATGGTAATACCCTCACCACATTATCCAGTCATACCACACATTTATGAGCATCCGGCCTGGTAACTATATTGGTAGAGATGTTTTTACATTGGTAAACAACACAACTTAATGTAAACCTGTGAGAACAGCCACAATTAATTCTATCTCTCATACTGTTCAAAATTGGCCAATTATTTAAATTACCATAAAAAGGCATACACAAAATAATCTTACCACATTATATATCACCCTTTCAGTCTGTCTGCTACAAGAAAATATAAAAGCCTCATTATTACATTCTGTACTACATAAACTTGCTATTCTAGGTGATTTAAATCTAGGCTGGAAAGGTCCCTACAGAAATCAGCTTACCAGATGTCTGTTTAATAACAATCTGCATCAAATGGCAAAAAAAAATGGTACCTGGAAAAATGCAGCCAGAGGGTAAATACATGCTGCTGGGTATATTGATAAAAATATACCTGGTAAAATGAAAACAAATTTTTCTTCCCTAATAGTATCGGTGATCACACTCTTTATTTTGTCCTGCTCTCTAAAATCAGTAAAAATCATTAGGACAGAGTTTACTAGCAAGATCAATATCTGAAATCTCAGAACAAGCATTACTAGGTGAACTGCATTATACTGATTGCTCTGCTGTTTTTAACTACTCTGACCCTACCTCATCTATTTATACCTTCTATAACCTTATAGCTCTCATACATGACATGTTTTTTCCACTTAGAAAAAGAAGACTGCACAGGGATCAATAGCCAATTCATGAACTAAAATTGTTAGAAAAGACGTGGAAAATTAGCAAAAAGGCCCAACAAATACAAACAGTAAGGCCCAACTAATACAAACAGTAGACATATTCCTAATCCTTAAATGAGAAGCTAGAATAAAAATGAATACATTGAAAGTAATCTATTATAGAAATTTACAAACTCAGTCAGTACAGCAACCTAAAAGGCTCTGGCAAACCATTACAACTATAAATATAAAAAAAAAAACTGTTCCCTAGGAATGCTAAATACAGTATTCTAGACCTATATATATATATATATATATATATATATATATATATATATATATATATATATAGATATAGATATGCTACATGACATTATAAATGTTACCTGTTACCTCTTCCTCACCTATGCCTACAATATTACTGCTTAAGAATGTGAGAACAGCCATCCATACATATGTAACTACAGTGCTCTCCTTTCCATTTCAAAGACATCAACACTAAACTACTAATGGAATGACTTTGCAAAACAGGCTTCAACTACATCCTTACTATACCTTTATTACACCCAAAAATGCATGCAAATAGGAAACTCAGTACTTGCCAAGCCAATAACATGTATTAATCCCTTAACACTAAAAATAATTCCTCTGAGCTTCAAACATACTGCAGTCATAACTCCTTGTAAGGTTTACGCACCCTCACATGAAACAGTTTAATATACCATTACCAGATGTATATCCACTTGCCTAGATCCTAGAAAAAATGTATATAACCAGATTCTTAAATACAATAGAACCTCCATAGTTGATCACCTCCCTACATTGACCACCTGCTTAAGTTGACCTAATTTTCATAGACTGGACATACACCACGTACTCAATGGAAGACCGACCTCGCTATATTGACTAGCTCTGTAAGTTGTATCTTGACCACTTGTACTGTGACACACAATATTAATTTAGACTCTATATCTTGACCAGTTGAGTCCACTCTACACCATGGGTTAGAAGGTGTGCATTATTTTTCCTTTAGTATAAGTTCTTTTTTCATGTTTTATTATTACCACATGTTGGATTTGGCCTAACATTCTATTGTTTATCACATGTTGCTGAAGATTTTTTCAGTGTGAAGGACTGATTGGAATTGTAGGTACATCCTGCAATTACTGAAAAATTTTACAGTTAATTGAGACATGATAGCCCAAAGGAAAGAACTCAAAGAGGTGACATTGAAGGAAGGTTGATCTACATTTTCTGGAAAGCAGCAACCAAAAAAAAAGATGGCAGAACATTTTGGTGTTACTAAGACCACAGTTAGCAACATCCAAAAACATAAACATGAGTACTTGGAGAGATATGGTAAGGAAAGCAGAGATCTACAGAGGAAAAGGGGAAATCTTCCCTCTATGAAGTCAGTAAAGCCACATTAAGCAGGTTCAAATAAATGAGGGCAGTTAACACCCGAATCTCCGGGCCGATGATCCAAGAAGTTACTAAAAAATTTGCACAGGAATTCAGGGTGGCAGATTTCCAAGCATCAGTTGGTAGGCTCAAGAAATTTAAACTGTGACAGGAGATCTCCCAGAAAGTTTTGTGTGGTGAATCCAATGAAGTTCCAGTAGAAGTTGTGGAAAAGTATCAAAAAGTTCCTGGACTTTGACAGAGGCTTCAAAGATGATGACATCTTTAACGCTGATGAGTGCGGACTCTTTTTCAAAGTGATGCCTGACAGGAGCCTTGTCCTGAAGAGTGACAAATGTAAGAGCAGAAAACTTTCCAAAGAATGTTTCACAGTTCTGCTTTGTGCTAGCTCAACTGGAGAGAATCTAAAGCCCTTGGTGACTGGTAAATCAGCAAAGATATGCGCATTCAAAAACTAAGTCCAAAGGCCTCCCTGACACTTGGAGATCAAACAAATACGTATGGATGACTGGTGCCCTATCTGAGGAGAAGGTAAGGGGTATCGACCATAAAATGAAGAAGAAGAAGAAGAAGCCGTCTATTCTACTGACAGTAGATAATTGTCCTGGCCTCCCGCAAGTGAATCAACTCACAAATGTGACACTGAAATTTCTGACTCCAAATACGACTTCAAAAATCCACCTTCTTGACAAAGGCATCATCAAAACATTTAAAATGTACTACCAAGCCCAGCTTTTGCAGTGGGTCATTACTAAAACACAAACCTGTGGTCTGCCTGTGGAAGCAACTTCAGCCACTGCATCAGTTAATGTTCTAGATGTTGTCCTCTGGATCAGTTCTGTTTGGAATAAAGTTCAGCCAGAAATGATACAGAAGTGTTTCAAGAAAGATGGATGTGTAACACCCCAAGAGCACAATGTTTTGGTCCCATCAGACAGTGTCTACTGTGGCAGAATTTGAAGGAGTAGATTTTGAAGGTTCTGTTGCAATGGACAATGATGAGGTAGCAATCTGTAATATACCTGACCCAGAAACAATTTTCCAAGCAATGTTGACCGAAGTACAGACCAGCGTAAAAGTGCATGAAGCAGCTGATGAAGTGGAAGAAGCAAGTGAGGATGACACAGAAATTGCAGAAGCTCCAAAAGAATAGGCTGTCAGGCATTTGATAATGCAATTGAAGTAATTTGCTGTGGAACAATTACCATGTATCCTGAGTGGTGTAGCCAGCACTGAAAGCGTGTTCTCCACTTACCTTTGTAATAAGGATAAGAAACAGACCAAGACTGACTCTTTTTTCAGAAAGAATGATTAAACCATGAGAAAACAGTAAGTGTATTGATGTTGTATGCTACTGTATGTATGATTTTACTGTGTTTTGATTATGTATGATTATGCATCCATCTACAGCTTTTACTCTACCTCATAGATAACCTCTTGCTTACCTCCACACAACATGGATTTAGACCAGGCCACAATACTACCACTGCTCTCCTCTCCTTCCTCAAAACTGTCAAAGTCCGTGATTCCAGCTCCCTAGTGTCTGCCCTCCTTCTGGAATTATCCAAGGCCTTTGATACTATCTCTCATAACTTTCTCCCATTCAAACTCTCTAATCTTAATCTATCCCTCTCTTCTATGAACTGGTTTACTAGTTATCTCTCCGACAGGCAAGTTGTCAAATAGAAAAAAGCCACTTCCGCCTTCCTTAATACCCCTACAGGTGTATCCCAGGGTTCCATATTAGGTCCCCTACTCTTTAATATTTTCATAAATGACTTTCACCAGAGCATCCCTAATGCTAAACTTATACAATACGCAGATGACATGACAATCATCTGTTCTTCCACCTCCAACTCCACTCTCTTAAAACGAACACAAGATGCCCTCTCTTCTACTGAGCGCTGGATGTTAGATAACCACCTAGCACTCAACGCATCAAAAACAAAACTCATGATATTTACTCCCTCAAAAAACACCACTATAGACAAGAACTCATTCTCCATTAGTAGCCTAAACAATACCTCTCTCGAAGTAGTATCCCATGCCAAACTTCTAGGTATCCTCATTGATGAACAGTTTAAATTTGATACCTACCTACAAGCTAATTTCAAGAAAACCCACAAGAAACTTGGTATGCTTTACTGCCACAACCGCTACCTTACTCCCTCCACTAAGTTTGTTCTCGCTACAACATACCTAATTCCTTACCTCTTCTATGGTGCCCCACTTCTTACTAACCTTCAATCTTCTCTAAAGACAAAACGCTCTTCCTGTCATAACAAAATTTCTAAATTTTCTACTGGCTACAAATCCTCCACCCACCACTGTAATGCCCTATACAAACTAAATTTGTTAGAACTGCCCAATCATCTTACCTATATAAAACTCATTCATGCCCACAAACTTATCTTCAATCCCTCTCTCTGCCTCTCCCTTGCCTCCTTTCTCAAAATGCATCTACCCAACAGACTCCTAAGATCCAATAACCAGAATCTAATTGAACTGCACAAGCCTGCCCGCCCACCAGGCAAACATATACTATCCTTCTCTCTTGCACGTCTTTGGAACTCTCTGCCACCTCTTATTCACACCAACCATAACCACACTACCTTTAAGACCTTGCTTCATTCCAATTTTACATCCCCTCTGGGATTGTTCCTGCTCTCACCCCACATAACTCCCCTCTGCATTATACCCTGTTTTCTCAATCTCACTTTATTTCTAGACCTTCCTTTATTTCCATCTTGTATACCTCTGGGAACATTCCTGCTCTCTCCCCCCTCATAACTCCACTGTGCATTATATCCTGTTTTATCTCTCTTCCTTCCACTCTCTCTTCGCATTCTTCATACTGCAGCTACACTGCCTCTTAGCCACCTTTCTCTCTACCTTTTTACTCTTACACTACTTTACCTTACTATACCCTCCTTTCTTACTTCTACACTTAACTCCTCTTATCCCCTACCCTACTATTACTCAGATACAGTTTTTGCCTCTACTGTTATATTTCCATTGTTTAATCAAATGTATTTGTGAATATTTACTAATGTTTTTATTAATTTTCTTTTTTAAATTTCTACTGTAAACTGTATTTTTTTAGACTATGTTCTTCTCCTGTTTTACTGTATTACTTAATGGCAATGATTTGTTTACATTGTATAATGTTTTTATTGAGCTGTTTTGTTTTACATTGTATAATGTTTTTATGGAGCTTTTCTCACCGGCACTCCATTGAAAATGGGCTCTTCTTAGCCCAATGGACTACCCCAATAAACAAACTGCAAATAAATAAATAAAAATAAATAATATTCTCTAATAAAAGCTGTATACACTACACTAATAAAAGCTGTACAAGAAAGTAAAGTACATGTACTTATCAGTACAGTAGGCTTAGTTCCTTATGTTGACCACCTCCATATGTTGACCAGTTTGTTACAGTCCCTTGGTTGGTCAGCTTACAGAGGTTATACTGTATATACAAAAATGTGATACACTGGCAGATAAACAGCATGGTTTTAGACCCAAATATATCAAAAATACTATCATCTGCTACTTTACTAATAAAATCCTAATAAATATACACAAAGGCATATGTACAAATTCAGTGTTTTGGATATAAAGCATGCCTCTGAGCCAGTAGATCATCTCCTTCTACTGCAGAATCTCACTGTATATTTTCAGAATATGTAATTTTGTGATAGAACCTTCACTGTTACAAAGGTGTGCCACAAATGTCTGTGCTTTGCCCATTATCACCATCAGCCCCTTTTTCCCAGTTTCTACAGAAGGAGGAGGTATCATGTCAACTGTCACCATCTTTCTTGATTCAGTATCACTCTCCTACCTTCTTCAAGACTTGTGTCTGACTATCGCAGGTGTTCTCTCACACAATCCATCCCTTTGCTGGGTGCCCTTCCTATTGCGTACTTCCTGTCTTTCCCAAATCTTCTTCACCAAATTGTCTTCTGCTTTTCTGCACATTTACTCAGACCACCATAATCTGTGCTCTTTGACCTTCTCTGCAATTGGAGCTACTTTGGCTTCTGCACTGATAACCTCATAGGCTCATAGGTTCATAGGTAGGTACTAGGCTATCTGCCAGAGGGCATTTATAAGCCTAACCAGAGTGTGTCGGCTTTCGCCACCCCATTGATTAATTAACTGAGCCTCTGTCAAGCAGAGCCAATGAAGTGATCCCAGGGGTGTATTTTCTGTTACCCATCCACTTGTCAAGGTTTCTCTTGAAGAGCATTAGTGAGGGGCTCTGCCTAATGTAGTTAGGAATTTTGTTCCAAAGCATGGGGAGTCTCTGTGACAGGAATCTATCCCTCCAGCATGTTCTATTTATTGTTGTGGTGAGGTTTAGCTCACTAGAGAGAGTGGCTTGCAGTGACTTCGATTTCTTTAGGTGGAGCATGTCCATCAATTCTGAGTTGGACATGGCTTTGTAAGTCAGGCAGAGATCACCTCTGAGTAAGCGATATGCCACTGAGTACAGCCGGAGGTTTTTCAGTCAGTCTGCAAAGGACATATGTTTGAGGCCAGTAATCCTCTTGGTGAGATACTTTTGTGGTCTTTCCAGCTGTTGGAAGTGTCTTGTGAGGTACATCCCAAATGGGGCATTGTACTCTATGATGGGTCTGATGAGTGATGATTACAGGGGCACTATAACCTCTTTATTTCTAGTTGCAAGCCCTTTAGTAATTAGATGGGCCACATAGAAGGATTTCCTAACTACTTTGGCAATATAATTGTCAAAGGAGAGATTACCATCTACCTGGGTCCCCAGATCTTTTATTACCTCTTCTGTATTAAGGGGGCTGCCACCTATGTGGTAATTCATAGGTGTTTTGTTTTTCCCAAATGGGATGACTATGCATTTTTTGGCATTTAGCTTGAGGCCATGACTTTGACACCAGGTGTCTGTCTCAATAAGACCTTTTTGGAGGATGTCTGTGTCAGATGGAGAGTCAATTATGGCTCCCAGTTTGCAGTCATCGGCGAACTTGGTGATCCATAGTCCTCCTGTGTTTGCCTGTACTTCTGAGAAGTATATGCTGAACAGTAGGGGTCCCAGGACTGAGCCTTGTGGGATACCACTTATGACTGGTTTAGAGTCGGACCTGGAGCCTGCTATTCTTACCGCGTGTGTTCTGTCTGTAAGCCAGTTGGCAACCCATCTTGTGATGTAGGGGTTTATGTTCAGGCTGGTGAGTTTTTCTATAATACCCGAGTGAGGAATGGTGTTGATCGCATTGGCGAGGTCAAGGTAAGCTGTGTGAACCACCTTTACCTCATCTATGGCCTTGGTGACTGTCTCAAAGAAGTCAACCAGGTTTAGTTGGCATGATTTGCCCTTAACAAAGCAAAACTGGATCAGGTCAAGTGTTTGGAGGTTTCCAGTGTCTTTGTTAATGAGTTCCATGATGATGTGCTCCATAGCCTTGCAGACTAGGCTAGTCAGGCTTATTTGGCGATAGTTACCAGGGTCAGTTGTGGCCCCTCCTTTGTGGAGCGGAATAACCGTTGTGTGCACCATTCTATGGGCACATAGCCTGTGGAGAGGCTGAGGTTGAACAGCGTGTTTAGGTGGGGGGTTAGTTCATTCTGTAGTTCGTGCAAGATGCATTCTGGGAGACCATCTCTGCCAGGATGTTGGCAATAACAGCAGGTTCAATATATTTTGTGCTATTTTGCACTAGCTCAGAGCATATCTGTGAGTTGCCACTTAGATTCTTGACATAGCTAAAGAAGGCTTTGTGGTTATCTTTAGAATCCTTGGCTATTTTTCTTTCGAAGTTAGCCTTAGATGATTTTATGAGGGACCTTAGTTTCTTACTGATACTGATCAGGGATGTCTTTCCTTCTTGGGATTTGCTTTTTTTTAACTAGTTTCCTCCTTTTATTGTATAACCTATTTATGGCAGGGGTCCACCAGACTGGTTTCCTTCTCTTAGGGAAGTGAGTCTTGGTTTTGCTAGGGATGGCACAATCCATGCATCCTTGGAGGTGCTCATAGAGTGCATTTGTAAAGGATTCTGCATCTTGGGCAGCGTTATCCTTTAGCGTGGGGGCTGTGAAACTTACCACCTCTGCCTTAAGTAAGGTGAAGTTTGCTTTAGAAAAGTTTTTCACTGTGGTTTCCTTGGTTGGGGGTGGTGATGGGGTGTGGACATCCAGAGTGATTAGTTTATGGTCCGATCTAACCAGTGACAGGCTGACCTCTGGTGCAGAACACCTTTCGCCCATGTTGGTGATGACCAGGTCCAATATGTTTTCACCTCTGCTAGGGGAGTTTACCAGCTGATCCAGGGCATTTGAGTTGATAAATTCCAGGAAGCGTTGAGCCTGGGAATTTGTACTCAAGTAGTTTTCCCAGTTAATGGCAGGGTAATTGAAATCGCCCAATATCAGGGTGTTTGGTAGGACCTTCATGTTTTCCAGTGTCTCCAGAAAGGCAGAGTGGTGGTCCTGGGTCATGGAGGGTGATCTGTAGCAGGCCACAATTTGCATTGCAGATTTGCTTGATGTTAGTTGCACATGGATGATCTCAGAGGTATCATGCTGCACCACTAACCTAGAGGTGTAGGTATCTTTGATGTATATGGATGCACCCCCTCCTTTTGTGTTTTGGTCCATGTTCTGTGGCCGAAATGTGTGGTATGAGTTGTAGCCTGGTAGTGCTGGAGTGCTCTCTGGAGCCTTGAACCAGGTTTCAGTTACCGCACAGATGTCGACATTCTCCATACTGAGGAGTGCTTTGAGCACAAGCATTGTGAGATTTAAACTCCTGGCGTTGAGTAGCATAACCCTCATTTTTTTTATTTGTGCTGTTTATGGAGGTGGGTTTGACTTTTGAGCCTTGCCTAAAAAAGGCACTATGGGGGCAGCAAGAGCCTTGGTTTTTATTTAGAGCTTTTGAGTAGGATTTAGGGTATTTATGTGTATTTTTTTTCCACTGCTGGTTTAGTAGGTCTGTGTGAGGCTGGAGGTGTGGTGCAAGTGTTGACCTTCTCCTCAAGACTGCCTGTTCTAGTCTTGGGTGGAGAGACCTTAGCCTCTAGTTTGGCTGTATAATTGCATCTCTTGCATATGTTAGTGTTTTGTGGTAGGAGGAGAGGGTTGTCTGTGTACATGAGGCAGTTGTAACATTGCCTCATGATACCCAGGTTCGCCAGCTGGACTGGAGAGTACACCTGAAGTTGCCCTTTGGTCATGCCTGAATAGTAGGGTGAACTGCTTAGTCGCTTGGTTGGTGAGGGGTAGATAAAGAGCCTTGCACTGCTGGGCAATCAAGTGTTGGGGTATATTAGTGCTTGCTATTAGGTCTGAGCAAGTGCTGGACTGTAGGATGCTTTCTGAGTGCTTAGGTTGATAGTTAGACTAGTTTCAAGGGGAAAAACTGAAGAGGAGACTTAGTGGAGCCGGGAATAATTTAACCGTAGCTAACCGGTGCTGCCCGGTGCACAAAACCTTGCAAACCCATTTTTTAAACTACTAACTTCTGCACTGGAACCACTCCTCCAGGGACAGATGGCTGCTCAAAGTTCCCCTCTCTCACAGGTGAACAGAGAAACTTCCCTCTATCCAAGTAAGTATGGGCAACTCAGAAGCTTGCCTGAATTCAGCACTAGCCTGAAAACTGGACTATACTAGCTTAGAAGGGTGAGAAACAAGGAATGTTTTTGTTTTTTTTGTTTTTTTGAAAAGATAAGGCAAAAACAATAAAAAGTACACTTAAAACAGCTTTAAATGACTACAAGCGATCAGAAAAGGCTATCGTACTTTAGTGTGTAGCCTACAACAGTTAAACAAATTATTTAAACAAAAAATGACTTTTTAAAAGTGCAGGCAGTCAAATAAGTACAATATGTGAAAAAACAAGCTTTTAAATCACAATAAATGCTGGAAAATCAGCATTTAGGCGGAAAACAGTTAAGTACGGCAAGAAAATACAGAAAACTGATACTTAATCACTCCAAAGACTCTCTTTTAAGCTAGAAGGCTTGTATCAGTTTAAGGCTTTCTAGTGCTTTTGCAGTAGGTTAGTTACAGGAAAGATGGGAAACAAGCACAGATGTGGTCTTTTAAACCAGAAAGTTGAAAGAGATGGACAGCTTCCCAAATAATCAATAAACTACAATTCCTGGGCCAAGAACCACTCATCTTGTGGTAGACAGGGTACCTAGTACTTACCACCCCCACTGATAAGCTAGAAGGCTCCACTCCAACACAAAGGCTTGGGAGGCTCAGAAGCTTACAAACAGTCCTGGAAACAGTAAATTTGTACCTGGACTAGACTAGCTATGGGAAAGGTGGGGAATCAAGTGCAAATACGGGCTTTAAAACAAGAATTTCTTCATCTCTCCCACAGTGTGCTTCCTACCACCTATCTCAGGCACTGCTTTTCTCATTTGCTATTAACAGACTGCCTTGGGATTGCACACAGTTCTTGCACTCTGTATGCACATGATATTGTTATTACAAGAGCAAAGACAATACAACTTTAAAGAATGAATTATAAAACTCTACTTTCATGTTATTGGGTACAATAAAAATGCATTAACTCCACTTGTTATTGAGGACCCTATTGATAATTCCATACCATATGTCAAAATCCAAAAATACCTTGGCATAGCATTAGACTAAAATCTTTTTCTTCATCCTGCATGTTAAACTACAGTAAAACCTTCTTACCACTGAATCACGGAAAGGCTGTTGCAATAAACAGCTTGTTGCCCAGACTAGAGCATACATTGCCTTTTATGGCCTTTCTCTCTCTGCAATACTAACTTTCTATAAAACACTGAGAACAAAATACAAAGGTTTAATTAATCTGAACTGATGCAATATCACAATTTAACTTTAAATAAAGCTAACTGATTATCTGTCACAGCCAGTGTCACCTTTCTTCTCAATACCTTCACCTTTAAATTACTCAGCAAACAATACATTCCTCTTAACAATATCCTCATGGTTCATAACACAAACTGTGTCATAAGAATCAATGATGCACATTTTGTACAATCTAACTTTAACTTTGTTTGCGTATAAAGAACCTTCTGTAGAATAGCCTCTTCTTCATGAAAAAAAAAATCTGCTGAACTAAGAACTCTTGATAACTTCTTACTGTTTAGAAATAAAAAGACTTTGGGAAAAAAATTTTTTTTGCCATTTTTGAAAATTTTGCCCATTTGACAAAAAGACAAAGTGTGATTTCTTCAAAGATACAGGCTAACATATTAGGCATTCTCTTCCCTAGTGCTAAGATTAATCTTTTAGACTCCTCAATGTTACACATAACAAAGTGTAGCAAATATTTGAACTCAATCTGATGCTGTCAATCTTCACATAGTCTAAAACTGCTTGAAAGAAAAAAACAAACTGCAAAAAGACTGCCAAAAGAGCTCAAGCTACTCCAGATGTAAGGCAAGAAACTGTTTATAAATGGTTTCTTGCCTTACACTCGAGTAGCTTGAGCTCTTTTGGCAGTCTTTTTGCAATATTCACATAGTCCTTGACAGTGGGTTCAGTTCCGAACCTCGGAACTGACTCCGACATTATTCCAGCTCACACCTTCCAAAAACTTTTGAGCTCAGCTCTACCCATGTTGCTCCTCACCAAATTACCTCAGATCTTGTTTGCCACTTCATAGTGCCAGACACGTTCTCTCCTTAGCTCTCAGGTGACAGCATTTTCAAAACTGCAAGTTTTTTGTCAATAACTGTTAACTTCATTCTACCCGCTCCTCTAATTTCCTGCTTAGTGTGCATGCAACTGTTAAATTTACCTTCTTGGTAGTTCTTACGAACCATCATTGGTACATCTCCTTGTTACCTAAACTGTTATTCTTGCATACCATTGTTGGTACTTTGTCGATTTTGTTTCTTTTTTTTCTCTATTTTCCGGGGAAAAAAAGTAGTAGTGTTTTCTTTTTCCCCTTATGGCATTCTCAGTGTGTGTGTGTGTGTGTGTGTGTGTGTGTGTGTGTGTGTGTGTGTGTGTGTGTGTGTGTGTGTGTGTGTATTTGTGTGTGTGTGTATTTGTGGAGGTGGACAAGCTGGTTAAAGGCACCTCAGGTTTCAAGAGGTGTCTTAAATGTGACAGAAAAATGCCCAGTTCAGATGGGCATACCCTTTGTGTATATTGTCTTTGGGCTATTCATTTGCAGGAAGACTGTGCTATATATGTCATAGTTTCAACCATAGGGCACTAATCGACTGCAAGAACAAGCTCATTTTGAAAGGTCTACTGAAAAATAAGTTTGAAGAGTCCTTATCTTGATCCAGGACACAGGCTAGTTCTCCTTCCACTTCTTCCTCTTCTTCCAGCAGAAGGGAGAAGCCAAAAAAGAGAAGTCACCTGGTTCCAACCATTTCTTCTGAACCTCCAGCTAAAATAGTCAAAACTCCTACGGTTCCAAAAGTATCTTCAAAACTGATAGGGCAGGCATCTCAACCAATGGTGCCAGTTTCTGCACCAACTTCCTTGGTGACGACCACAACTCTAGATTCCTCCACCTCAACACCAAAAACACATTAACCAAAAGAGTTTTCCTTCAAGCAACTGCTACAGACCGGATATTCTCCATCAGTGGATTCCTTTGCGGACCGCCCTCCAAGTCCTTTCCTGGAGAGGTATCCACACAGATTTCCTTCTATTTCTTCTAACTGATCCACCAAGAGTTTAACTGAATCGGATATTATGAAGATGGTGGACCAGCTCCTTGGGGTGAGGAGGATTGTCTTCGGTCAAGGTTCCTAGCACCTTTCTTGCTGGAAACGTACCCACTTCCATCCTGGTCTTTCTACCTCCTCTGACTCTGACTGAGACTTCTGAACCTCTGGTGCCAACCATCCCAGCCTCGACTGTTTTGGTGCCAGTCAGAGCTCCTTCTCTGGCACAGGCTGCTACCCTGAGTGCTTTGGGTTTGTCAGATCTGGAGACCTCCTGGGGCCGTAACTTCATTGCCGGTTTCAGGGGGATGTTTCAACTTTAGCATTTTCTGAGCCATCCATGCCCCTTGGTGCTTCTACATATGTAAGCTTGGCCCAGCTTTGGCCTTGGAGGAGGCTTCCGCTGTGCAGGGTGGGACCACGGTTCCGAAGGAGTTGGTTTCAGTTCTGGGCTCCCATCCCTCTTCGGAGGGGGCCTGCCTTCCAGGCCATGGACAGGGCATTGTCCATTGCAGGCAATCAGTCATTGCCTACCCCATTGAACCAAACCTCTGGCCTTTCCCCTCGACCGGAGCTTCCCTGGGACAGAGGGCACAAAAGTCTGAGGATCTAACGACACTGGTTATTTCCTGCTCAGATAGCTCTCCAGAGCATCCCACTGAAGAGGTTCCTGCACAGAGAAAGTGCAAGAGGAAGCACTTGGACTCCCCTGAGGAGTCATTCATGGAAGATATTGATTTTGATGAAGGGAAGGTTCCCCCAAGTCTCCCCATGCTGATGTGTTCTTTGGGGACATCCTAGAGATTTTGAAACAGAGGTGTGGCTGGACTTCCCTCCAACCATCTTCAGAGGTAACAGTATACCTTGAGGCTTTTCATGTCCAACCCTATACCTCTTGGATTTCTCCACCTGCTGATGATCTCATTAAACTGATTGCTCAGCAGGCCTGAAAGTTGCCTGATTCTATGAGCCTATCCTTAAGAGACCAGACAGTAAACTTTCAGCTTCCAAGGATCAGCAACACTGGGCTAAGGAAATTCCAGTAGATGCCATGGTGGTAGAAGCAGCCATTAAAAAGGAACTTGCCGATGAAAGTCCCACTATCCATCCTCCTATTAAGGAATCTGGGACTATGGATAGATTTGGGAAGCATGTATATGCTCCATCAACCTTTGCTCTTAGGTCTTTGAACTACATAGCACATTTTACCAGGTTTCAGAGACATCTGATTAAATAACTGTTACATACTCTGTCAGGAGAAGTAGCTGAAGGAGTTCAAAACAAAGTGACTTCTCAGCTTGCCACCTTTGAATTGCTCTCCAACTCATCCATGAGGCTAATTGCGCCTGCTGCCGAAAGGAAGACAAGAGTTGTGGGTTCAGGTGTAGCCATCAGGAGACATGCCTGGAAGCACTTATGTGAGTTAATGGAGCCATTTAAGTCTTCTCTCATCAATGCTCCATTTATTGGAACATCCCTATTTGGTCCCAAAGTTAAAGAGACTCTAGCCAGATGTGAGAAAGATGGACAGACTCTTTCTGCTGCAGACATACACTTTTCTACTCCACAGTGGCCTTATTCCAGGAACCAGCAGAGTGAGAGACTGTGGTCCAAAGGGCTTTTCCAAGACTCACATGGCAATGACTTCTCCCGGTGCAGAGGGGGAAGTAATAATGGAAGACGCTGAAGAAGAGGCAGAGGTGGCCTGCAGAATCAGGGTTCCATGGATTCTTTCCCTGGGAATCCCTATCAGCGTTCTTGAAGGGAGGCCTGATTGTTGTCTTCAGGAGGCAGTCAGGGTCAATTATCCCTGCACCAATCTGCCTGGGTAAGGATAACAAGGGACCTTTGGCTGCAGAGGATTATAACCAGATGATACAATATCCCCTTTTTAGTGCAACTAAAGACCATAACTAAAATTCTGGACATTCCACCCAGTCACAGGGAGGCAGCAGTGTCAGAAATTCAAAAACTGCTTGACAAAAGAGTCATCCAAGCAGTCCCACCAGACCAGATAGGATCCGGAATTTACTCAAGATTCTTTTTAGTACCAAAGAAGACAGGGGACTGGAAACCAATTTTGGATCTCAGCAAGATGAGCAAATCAGTTCAGCAGACCAAATTTTAGATGGTCACAGTTCAGTGTATTCTTCCCTTTTTGGGAAAAGATGATTGGATGTGCTCAATAGATCTTCAGAATGCATATTACCACATAAAGATGGGCAAATGGTCCAGAAGATTTTTGCAGTTCTGGCTGGGGGCCAGTCACTATCAGTTCAGGGCACTGCCCTTTGGTCTCACCACAGCCCCCAGGGTGTTCACCAAATGCATGGCAGTGGTAGCAGCTCATCTCAGACTGCAAGGATTCCAGGTGTTTCCATATCTAGATAACTGTCTCCTTACCGCTCCCACTAGGTGTCTCCTCGTAGAGGCTCGAGGCTATACTCTTCTGCTTTATTCCGATTTAGGTATCACCATAAACTATGAAAAGTCCCAGTTAGAGCCATGTGAACAATTGGCATTCATTGGAGCAAGCGTCAACATGATCACAAGTGTTGCATCCCTGCCCATAGAAAGATTACAAAGGATAAGATCACAAGTCAGTCAGATTGTTTGCAATAACAAAGTACCAGCAAGGCTCCTCCTTCAAGCCCTAGGCTTGATGGCAGCTTCTATCACTTTAGTTTCTCTAGTGAGATATCACATGCAAATCTTTCAATGGCTTCTAGCATCTCAATAGTCCATGTTAGATCAACCAATGTCTCATATGAGCACAGTTACCAACCGATGCAAGAAGGACCTAAAGTGGTAGCTTCCTCCAACAAAATCTTGATGGGCCATCCCTTTGTTCCTTCTCAACCCCAAGCCGTAGTGACCACTGACTCATCCCGGATGGGGAGGGGCATTATCTGGGAAAGAGAGTCCAAAGCACTTGGTCGCATCCAGAGGCCAATTTGTATATCAATGTTCTAGAGATGAGGGCAGTGCTGTTAGCATTGCAAGCATTCCACCCAGTCCTTTCCTTAGGAGTGATTGCAATCCAAACAGACAACATGGCAGTAGTCTGGTATATCAACAAATAAGGGGGATCCAGGTCCTATCCCCTCTGTCGAGAAGCACTCAGAGTTTGGCAATGGGCAATTTCATCTCGCCACTTTCTCACAGCAATGCACATTCCAGGGAGCTCCAATGTGATTGCACAGATGTATTCTAATGCCTCATGAGTGGTCTCTCAATCTGTCTGTCAAGGAAAGATATTTTGCCAATGGGGCCAGCCTTGCTGTGACCTATTTGCATCTCCACCGATCAACATGTGCAGCAGCTACTTCGCCCTGATCCCCCCTCCAGGGGGAGTCACCGAGAGATGTCTTCTGCACAAGTTGCCCCCTGGTCTATTCTATGCATTTCCCCCAATTCCCCTTATAGCCCACTTCCTAAAGAAAGCCATCAGGTCAAAGAACAGGATAATTCTCATTGTTCTATTCTGACCTCGACAGATCTGGTTTCCCTTTCTTTGACCTCACCTAATTTGGAAACCTCGGAGTCTGGATTCAGCTCCAGATCTACTGTCCCATCCAAATGGATTTGTTCATTTAAATCTTCAGAACCTCAAGCTCACAGTGTAGCTTCTCCAAGTCCTATGATTGCCAGGTGTTCCTCTCTCAATTTGCCAGTCCAAAGAATTGTTCTGGTGTGTCACAAACCTTCAACAAGAAAGTTATACGTTAGTAAATGACATAAATTGTCCACATGGATATCTAAGACTAATGCTGATCCATATTTGGCTCCAGTAAATAAAGTACTAGAATTCTTGACATCGTTTTTTTGAAGTAGGAGCCTCAGCTTTGACCATTTGAGTGCATTTATCTGCAATCTCCAGTTTTCATTCGGGTCTGAATGGCACATCCCTAATGTCCCATAAGCTTCACAAAGCATTTCTGTAAGGATCTATGATGCTCAGACCTCCATACATAAGGAATGATCTGCACCTTGGGACTTGAATTTAGTTCTCCAGTCCCTAGTTTATCCGCCACCTTTGGACAAATGTGATCTAAAGTTCCTATCATGGAAAACCTTATTTCTGGTAGCCATTATTTCCACTAGGAGACTAATTTTTCATAAAGACAGGGTTTCATTGAGAACTAACCCTTCCTTTCTGCCTAAAATAGTATCCAAAACCAACCTTAACCAAACTATTCCACTCCCAGTCTTCTTTCCCAATTTGTCTAGCAAAGGTGGATGTACACAGACAACTTTGTTTTTACCTGCACAGGACAAAAGAATTCAGAAAATCAGATTGTTTGTTTCCTTTTCTTCAGTGGCAAGAGGGAAACCAGTTTCCAAAGTTACTCTAGCTAAGTGGCTAAAGGATTGTATTACCTTCATTTATGACAAGAGGAATTTACCGCTACAAAGGCCTGTGAAGGTGCACTCCACCATAGCAGTAGCCACATTTGCAGTCTTTCATTTGAAGGTTTCCTTAGTGATATTTGTTCAGCGGCTATATGGGCTTCTCCACATACCTTTATTACTCATTACAAATTGGATCTGGTCTCTAGGGGATGGACATCCTTCGGCTTGATGGCCCTCAGGAATATTCTTCTGTGAGACCTCCCAAGATTCAGGTAGCTGGGGATTCTTTCCAACTGTCAAGGACTATGTGAAGATTGACAACATCAGATAAAGAACTTATGTCTTACTGTAATGTTCCATCTGTGTTATGGATCTTCACATATCCTTGACATACCCACCCTCCTTCCCCCTATCCTCAAGTTTTTGTGGTGGATTGGCTCTCTCTGTGACATGGGTCCTCATTACCAGATTCAGATAAGGTCTCCCTCTCTCTCTCTCTCTCTTGCTGTCTTTCTCTATGTCTATTGTCTGTCACTGTTTTATGCAAACTGAGTCTGAGGTAATTTGGTAAGGAGCATCATGGGTAGAGCTGAGCTCAAGAGTTTTGGAAGGCGGCAGCTGGAATAACAGCAGAGTCGGTTCCAAGGTTCAGAATCAAAGCCACTGTCAAGGATATGTGAAGACTGACAACACAGATGGATATGACTGAAGACTACATTACTGAGTTGAAATGAGCATATTATAGTACTGTTACTTTAAGGTGTTGTAGAATTATGGGAATTGTATGTTTTGAGAGTTTTTATTCCAGTTTAGGTTGCGTTGTTTTAAGGCAGTAGGGTACTGTTAAGTTTTATTTTGTTGTTTGCAGGATCTTTAGTTGATGGATTTGTAAGGGAAATGCTAGGAGCAGGTTTTGGTTATGTGATATTCGACGTTTGACATTTCCAGTCTTTTGCAGTTATGGTTATTTTGTCTCACCAATGTGGTCTTCATGCATACATGTTTTCATTCTACTGAAGTAGATCTATACATATATATATATATATATATATGTGTGTGTGTGTGTGTGTGTGTGTGTGTATATATATATATATATATATATATATATATATATATATATATATATATATATATATATATGTGTGTGTGTGTGTTTGTAAAGCATACTAGTTAAAGATGTTAAAACTGCACTCAGTTCCTATTTTGTTTAGTATGACTGTTGTACTACATATGTAATGATATATTTATATCATGAAATTTACAACAGCTGTTCTTTCAGTGGTATTTCTGAATAACACACTCTACATGTTAAGTTCTCTACTATAAATGGTACACTTTTCCTTGAGTTTTTACCTACTATACTACTAATCAAAAATATCTATAAACCTAATATGTCAAAGAATCCTTGCATTGCTACTTTGTAGAAAAAAACAACATTATGAGGACATTCAGAAAGGTTAATGCGAGAGCCATATAAATAAAACACCACATGGTTCAAACCCTGTTCCCTTGACACACAATCTAACACCTTAGCAGAGTGTTAGTCTTATGCACCACCAGACTGCAGGGGTACTCCTAGCATAATATCTTAAGTTGTTGAAAAAAGAAGAAGTTAAAGTAAAAGAAGATGAAGAAAGTTTCAATCCTTGCACCCCTGTCACAGTAAGTAGCTTGTTAAGTCAGAACGTAACTCTCTGTGCTAACTGAGGAGGGTCTGTATTATGTTGTAGTTTTTGACCTACAGTAAGTATGAAACTTTAATGTCTGACATAACTGACTGACTGCTACGATTTATGAGTTACGAGGGACATGGCATGTATAAGAGGTAACAGTAGGAATTCTCTGTAAAATTAGGGACAGTTTGGGAGGGGCTGTCATATCTGTATATGGTCATGCTGAAGCTCTGGGACAAAGCTGGGAGGAAAAATGTGGGCTATAAAAGTAAGCCTTGCCCCACTCTACATCAGTACCTAGTGAGCACAGGATTCACAACTGTTCTACACAGAGAAAATGTTACTGTATTCACAAATCTAGGCTGGGAGAAGTCAGACATGAAGTGAGTAAACCAAAATATTATTATTTACTAATATAGTAAGCTCTCATTCATGATCTGCTCTTATAGGTTCATAGGCACAGACTAGCTTACTGACCACTAGGGCCCTTATAAGCTTAGCCATGCAACCCATACGTGACCCATAAATTTGATTCATATAGGTGGTGATTTACTGAATGCCTCTGTCCATCAGAGACATAGGAAGCAGAACATGGGTGAATTTCTGAGTATTCATCCATTGGTCCAAGTAGGGATAGGGAGGAGCTCTGCTTCACTTGGCTGGGAAGCCTGTTCCAGAGAATGCGATATGTGAATGGATGGCCATTGCAGTCCTCCATTAACATATCTGTTTCTCCAATGTGTCCTACTTATTTCGCTAGCAAAATTTAGATCTGTTAATGCAGTAGTTCTGATGCTGTTTGCTTTGTGGCTGTGCAAAAGGTTCATCAAAACAGGGTCCAGGGATGCCCTGTATGCCAGTCAAAGATCACTTCTTAAAAGTCTGTATGATACCAAGTAAAGAGACAGCGCTTTGAGATGATCAGTGCAGGACATTGTGCTTACTCCCTGAATTCTTTTTGTAAGGTACCTGTGTGGACATTCCAGTTGCTGCACATGCCTGCTCAGGTACACACCAAAGGGACCATTATACTCTATGTCAGGTCTGATGAAGGCTGAATACAGTGGTAGGATGATCTCTCTGCACCTAAATGCCATGTCCTTGTTTATAAGTTGAGCAACATAGAAGGACTGTCCTACTACCTTGGACACCTGTTGGTCAAAGGCTAGGTTACTATCTACATGAGTTCCCAGATCCCTGACTAGTGAATCAACTTTCAAGAGTGTTTTATTGATGACATACTTACCCGAAGTGATAGACTTCCCAAAAGGACTATAATGCATTTCTTGGTATTGAGTTTTAAGCCATGGCTTTGGCAGCAAGCTTTTGTCTCCATTAGACCTTCCTGAAGGATGTTCTTATCTTCAGGGGATTCAAGTGACTGCTCCCAGTTTGCAATTATCTGTGAAATTTGTCAGCCAATGGCCTTTAACATTAATATTGACATCCAAGAAGTAGATGCTGAAGATAAGTGGACCCAGCACAGAGCCATGGTGGGCTCACCTGGTGAACAGCCTCTTTGTGGAGGTGGCCTCACCGATTCTAACCTCATGGCTCTTAACCGTCAGCCATCTAACAATCCAGCATGTTATAAAGGGGTTTATACCTAATTCTGTAAGTTTCTTGACAATAACCGAGTGAAGTATTGTATCAAATGCTTTAGCCAGATCTAGATAGGTAGTATGCACCATTTTCCCCTCATCTGTTGTCTTAGTGACCTTTTCAAAGAAGTCCACCAGATTCAGTAAGCATGACCTTCCTCTGACAAAGCCAAACTGGGATAGATCCAGTGTCTGAAGGTCTCCTATGTCCTTGTTGATAATTTCCACGATAATTCTAAACATGACTTTACAAATAAGATTAGTCAGAGTAATGGGTCTGTAGTTTTCAGAATCTGTTGAAAGTCCTCCTTTATGAAGGTAGATGGTCATTGCAGTCCTCCATTCACATGGCACAAAGCCTATTTTAAGTCTGTAGTAAAATAATGAATCTATGGGACCTGATAAGTCATATTTTAGAGTATTCAACAGGCATCCTGGGATGTTATTGGGGCCCACTGATGCTGTGTTTTTGGCTTTAGTGAGTACAATCAGTACATGGTCCCTAGTTATACTTGGAGGGGTTATGTTTGAGGGTATTTTTAAGGGATGGTTGGGGAAGAAAGGGGGAGTTGGAACTAAATTTTTCTGCTAAAAGGTTCGCTATATCACCAGGCTCAGTGAATGTGGCACCATTAACTACCAGTTCAGCACATTGCTGTGTGCTGCCCTTGAGGTTTCTGACATAGCTGTAGAAGGCCTTATGGTTACCTTTCACCTGGGAGGCCATCTTAACCTCAAAGTTGGCTTTGCTTGAACTAATTAGCCCTCTTAGTTGCCTGTTTAGTTAGATGAGAGTGTTTCTATCTTTATGGGAATTACCCTTCCTGATTTTTGTCATAATTTATTTTCCTTTTGTTGTATATCCTGTTTAATTTGGGATGCCACCAGGGTGGGTTGTTTCTAGGACTAGCTCTGGGATTACTTCTGGTAGGTACAGCAACCTCTATGCAGCCATTGGCATGTTGTACAGAGTTTCAGAGAGCAATTCAACATAAGCTGCTGTGCTTTCTGGGTTTGGAGAAGCATTGAATTTTGAAAACCCATCACTTAATATAAGGTAATTTGCCTTGGAATAGTTCCTATTACTGGTTTTAATGGGGTTACAAAGCTGATTTTGAAGGAGACTGCCTTATGGTCAGAATGGTCAGACCTTATCAGGTAGGATGAGGCATTGGGGGGGGGTGCAGTATTCTCCTATATTTGTAAGCGTGAGGTCCAATATATTGGAGCCTCTAGTGGATGTATTCACTATTTGGTCAAGGATGTTTGTATTTATGAAGTCCAGGCCTCTTGAGATATGGAGGGTGGCCTATAGCTGGTTAGGATATGGTACAGGATTTTGTCTGTGGTGATCTGCAAGTGGAGGAATTCCAGCATGTCATCCTGTCTGACTACCCTAGAGGTGTGTTTGTTATTGTTGTATATTGAGCCACCTCCTCCTTTAGTCCTTGTCTGTGAAGCTACTGGTCTAAAAGTGTGGAAGGCACTGAAACCTTGCACTGCTGGGATATTCTCGGCCATTTTGAACCATGTCTCGATAACTGCACATATGTCTATATTTTCAAGTGTGAACAGAACTTGGGGGGAGTGTAGTTCTTTTGTAAGCTACTGGCATTGAGTAGTAACACCCTGAGGTTCAGTTGAGTTAATTTTGTTATGTTGGTAGAGTTGTCGGTTTGGCATTGCCTAAAAAAAGGCACTATGTGGGGGGGGGGTAAAGTTTTAGCCAGTATTTGAAAGCCTAGAGGGGAGAGGTGCAGACCATCCTTGACAAATCAATGTAGTCTGTTAACCATGTCTTGACAAGATGACAAATATTGGATCCCCTTAGAATGTTCATATTGTGACATCATCCTTGATGATGGCAATATATTGTTTAATGCTAGGCACATACCAGCTTGAGGTACATAGTCTGAAAGCTCCATAATGTCTGTTTTCATACAGTCCAGAGAGGTACATCTTAGGTCATCTATACCTATATGGAACATGATGGAATCATATTGGTATTTGTGGCGTAATGATTGAATGCATGTGTAATTTAGTGGATTCTGGCTCCAGATAAGCAAATGACCATCATTTTCTTCTTGTTCAGCATGGTTAGAGGGGCCTCAGTACATCTTACAATGGAGTTCCCTATGACAAGAGTCATGGGAAGTGTGTTTGCTCATCTTAGGGGCTGTGTTTGGGGCTAGATTGAAAGTGACTGTATATATGGTGTTAGGTGCTGTTTTTTCTGAGTTCATTTGTGCTTTATGAGACATAGCTTTGACTTTAGGGTAAGTATACTTACAGACAACTATGCTTTCTTTTCCCTATCTGGTCACGTTCTATCATTGCATAAAATGTCTTCCTGTAGCTGATCCCTGTCTTCAGCTTGTTGTTAACAAAACTCTTTACATGCCTTGTATTGTACTTTTTTTGTTGCATCATGTTTCATGCATATATAATCTCCCACAAACTTCCCAGGAACACATCATTGTAAATTTGATAAAAATAAAGGAAATGTGGAAATCAAAATGGCTTACTGAAAATAAGCATCTTTGCCATTGAAGAAAGCAAAAAGAGTATAGCTGAACTGAATAAGTATGTGGAATGATATGAATGCACACAGTTTACTCTCCAACAATGTCTTACAAACCACTACTGTTACAACAAACAAACGAAACGAGGAGCCACCAAGCTGAAGAATGCCAATAAAAATTGATGCATCACAAAACGGCACTTTATTGAGCCAAAAATAACAAAGATAAACACCAGATGTAAAGCGCTTTTCATTTAACTCCTGCTAAATTCCTTCAATTACAAAACACTGACATCACTTCCTTTTATACAAATACTAGTCTCAATTAATACTAAATTAAAAACACCTGCTCACAATTATTTTATTAAACTGCCTTAAACAAGAAAAAAATGAAGCAAATAAATGCATGAGTATATAAAATCAAATAATTCAATAATCACTTACATAAATACTTTTATACTTATTACTTAAAAGCCATGAATAACATATATCCGAGGAACTAGAAAAAGATGATGTTATAAATATAATATTATGAAACACTAAATTAATAAATACAAATGCCAGGCATAGGAGGACATGTGTTTGAAAATGTTAAAAAATGTTTTTTTAAAAAATATTTTTAAAAATATATTGTATACATAATATAAAAAGTGATACAGTACAATGATGAGAAAAAAAGTGCAAAAAAAGTAGATAATGGCATGCACCTGGTCCAAAATTATTTCCAGACAAAATATGATGTCACTATGTCAAAGGATTTTATTCCTTTCTAATGCCTTTAGTTTTAATATGGGGGTAACCGTGCTACGCTCGTTTATACCAGGCCACATGTCAGCTTGTGTGGTTATTTTCCATTTTAATTTGTTTAATTCTAGATACAAATCCCAAGGTCTCCTATCCTCTATATTTACATGGTCAATTGCCATGAAGGAGAACTGGTGTTCTTTGTATTCACTAATATGCTTAGCTAGTGATTTGTTAGGCTTATTTTTCTTGATGGCATATTCATGCTCATATATTCTTTGGGCAAACTGTCTTTCTGTTTTCCCTATATAGAATGTTGAGCATAAATTACACGTGGCTAGGTATACTACTGCTTTGGATTTGCAGTTGTACTTACCATGTAAGAAATACTTTTTTTGCCTTACATAGAACACTTCCCCTATTTTTATTTTGTGGCACCAATGACAAGCTCCACATTTAGTCATACTTGACTTGCCCTTCATAGGTGGAATATTCTTATGTTTTAAAATATCCTTAAAACTTCTACCTTTTCTAAAAACAATTTTAGGTATTTGATGGATATGATTTCTACAGGAGGGATCTTCCATGACAATGTTCCAATTGTCCATAATGATGTCTCTAACCATGTTATGTTCTTGAGAAAATGTTAGAACAAGTGCCTTGGAAAACATAGTTTACCTTGTTATGTCACTGCTATTATCATTATTACTAATATTAGATGAAATGCTACCATTATGTTCCACCCTTGATCAACTAAGAATGGGTTTAAAATGTCCCTTCTGTCTATTAATGGTAACTTCTTGTATAAGAGTATCAACTAGTATTTCTGGATAACCTCTATTTAGAAACATGTCACGTAAAAAAGCACATTCCTCTTGAAATTGATCAAATTCAATGACCATCCGGACTGCTCTTACTAATTGGCTTTTGACAACAGACTTTTTCTGATGCATCAGATGGCAACTGCTATAATGTAAGAAGCAATTTGAATAGGATTCCTTCCTGCAAATCACAGCAGTATACATTTCTTTAACATCGTATGTTAAGTTGTCAATCTCGCCTTCATTCTTGCTGGATGGGTTCAGAGCCGATCCTCGGCTCCGACTCAGCCTATACTAAAGCTTGAGAGCTATTTTTACCAGCTCGAGGCTACCCTATATCCCACAATGCTGGGTGCTAACTACCCAGATCTCGTTTGCCACTTCAGCTACGAGGTGCGTTTCTTACCGGCTCTGCAGGTTGGATTTATTTATTCTTAAATTTCTCTATTTTAGTCAGTGTTTCGGAGAGTTTTTGTTAGTACCCATCCCATTAGCTTTCCCTCTTAGCTTAACTTCCTTCCGATCCCTTAAATCCCTTAATTCCTAACCCCTTGTTTAGTTTTAAAGGTTAGGCCTTTGGGCCCATTCCCCTTTTCTTTAAATTGTCAGGTAAAATTGTTTGTGTGACTGACTTAATTGTGTTAAGGGGTGTCTGTGTGTGTGTGTGTGTGTGTGTGTGTGTGTGTGTGTGTGTGTGTGTGTGTGTGTGTGTGTGTGTGTGTGTGTGTGTGTGTGTGTGTATTTTTGTCCTTTATTAGGATGTCTAAAGACACCAGTGTCTCAGGCTTCAAGAAGTGTGACTCGTGCTGTCAGAAAATGTCACTGACAGACGGTCACACTTCTTGTGTTTATTGCCTGGGCCCTCTGCACCTGCAGGACTCTTGTTCTGTCTGTCATGCGTTCAGTCCAAGAGTCCTGCAGGAACGCAGAAATAAGTTAATTTTGAGAGGCTTATTAAAGCCTGAAGGTTCCCCGGTCAAGTCATCATTGGGGAAGCCTTCAAAGCCTCCCAAGCTGTCGGCTCCATGTTCAGAGCCTTCGACTGGGGGTGATCTGACTGCTTCTACATCGGCTCCGGCTGGAGCCAATGTTTCTAAGACACAGTCTTCTTCATCGGCTCTGGCTGGAGTTGATGTGTCTCAAATGCAGTCTTCTACATCTGCTCGAGCCGGAGCCGATGTTTCTAAGACTCAGTCGGCGCCGATAGTTGTGTCGGTGCCATCTGCCAGCCGTAAACGGTCCAGGTCTCCATCCTTGGAATCTGTTCATTTGGCTCCGAGGTCTCCCTTACTCTCGGAGCAGAGCCATCGATCCCATTCCTCTAGGTCTTCCAGGCTCTCGGACCATGACCTTGAGAGGGTGGTTAGTAGACTTCTTAAGTCTCAGGCACTAGCCCAGATGCTTCATAGCCCTTCTCAACAGACAGTGGCTATTCCCACTCCATCTTTGATTCCTCCTCTGACTCTTCCCTTGAGTTCGGAGCCAGAGCTTGTGGGAGCCATGGCTGTCGACACGTCGGAGCCGATACTTCACCTTTCGGCTCTGTCGTTGGCTCCGGTCTCTTCCATGGTCCCATCCTTGGAGGGATCCGGGTGCATAGACTTCCTCGTCAGCTCTGAGGGGGCGAGTGGCATCGGATCCTTGTCCGACCCCGTTCTCCCTCTCGGAGCTTCGGCGCTGGTGAGTTCGGCCCCGACATTGGCTTCGGAGCCGTTCCTCTCGGTGCCGGGAGGGGTCCTTATCTCTTCGGAGCGGGGACCTTCTACCCTGCCTGATAGGGGCACCTTTGAAGTCATGAGAAGCATGCTGGCCCCTGTGCCTGCTCCACATTCAGCACCCTCAGCTCCTCCCTCTGTAGTGCCTGCTGCAGTCTCTACCCACCCTCTCATTCCTGACCGTAGAGATCCAACACCTCAGGTTTCCCCATTGGGAATATCCTCCTCTTCCGAGGTTTCCCTTGATCCATCAGGGGAACCCCCTCGGAAGAGGAAATGTAAGAGGAAGCATGTGGACTCCCCCGAGTCCATTACATCTGATACCGACTTGGATGAGTTGGAAGGGTCCCCACGGTCCCCCTCTGAGGATGTCTCCTTTTCAGACATCCTTGAGATCCTTAAGCTGAGTGGGAACTGGTCTACCCTCAATCCTTCCGAGGACGAGTCGGTTTACCTAGAGGCGTTTGGCTCTCGCTCTTCCACCTCCTGGGTGTCTCCGCCCTTTGACCCCCTCATGGAAGTGGTGACGCGGAAGGCGTGGACGGCCCCTGATACGATGGAACCTACCCCACGGAGGCCTTCAAAATTCATAACAGCCCCTTCGGACAAACAGTTTTTAGCCAAGGGTGTCCCGGTTGATGCCATGGTGGTGGCTGCAGCCACTAAGAAGGAACTGGCTGATCCTTCAGTACCTGTCCATCCTCCTAACAAGGAGTCTAGGACTATGGACAGGTACGGCAAGCATATGTTTTCTTCAGCGACCTTTGTCATGCGGTCGCTGAATTACCTGTGCCATTTCACCCACCTTCAAAGATACATGCTCAAAGAAGTGGGTGAGGCCCTACAGGATCCAACAGCTGTGGGGTCTCAAGACAAAATTAACACCCAGCTGGCAACCCTGAATTCTATTGTCAACTCCTCAATGCGGCTTATTTCCTACGCGGCCGATGGGGCGAGTAGGGCTGCAGGCACAGGCATGGCCTTACGGCGTCACGCCTGGATGCGGCTTTGTAACTTTGCAGACCCCTTCAAGGCATCCTTCACTAACTCCCCCTTTGACGGTTCAGCTTTGTTTGGACCTTAGGTGAAGGATACTTTGACCCGATGCGAGCAAGAAGGCAAGACTCTCTCTGCCATGGGAGTCAATTTTTCCACCCCATCTAGACCGTATCTTAAGGGTCAGAAGGGTGGGAAAATGTGGTTCCGTAAACCACAAGAGGTCATGCCTGACGCAAGAGGTCAGTTCCCCTCTAGAGGCAGGGGGGAACAATAACAGACGCCCCCCTAGAGGCAGAGGAGGTCCGCAAAATCAGGGTAGCAGAGAGTCTCTCTCTGACAAACCCTTCCAGCATCCCTGAGAAGCTGCCCGACTGTCCGCCTTCGGAGGCAGTCGGGGGAAGGTTATCACTGTACCCAGAAGCCTGGCTTTCACTCACCCAAGACAAATGGGTACAGTCGATTATATCCGAGGGTTACAAAATTCCCTTTATCCACACCCCAACTCAGCCAAAAG
Organism: Protopterus annectens; assembly: GCF_019279795.1. Lineage (NCBI taxonomy): Eukaryota > Metazoa > Chordata > Ceratodontiformes > Protopteridae > Protopterus > Protopterus annectens. The sequence continues at coordinate 1,959,501,532 of NC_056731.1, forward strand.
GGCCCCTTCCAGACATTCCACCCAGTCTAAGGGAACAAGCAGTACTAGAAATATCAAAACTGCTAACAAAAAGAGCCATCCAGCTAGTCCCAGCAGACCAACAAGGATTCGAAATCTACTCCAAGTTCTTTTTGGTACCAAAAAAGACAGGGGACTGGAGACCAATATTGGATCTCAGCAGACTAAACAAGTCTGTAAGAAGAACGAAGTTCCGGATGGTCACGCTACAGTCCATTCTACCGTTTCTGGGTCAGGCCAATTGGATGTGCTCAGTACACCTTCAGGATGCGTACCACCACATCAAGATGCACAGGCGCTCCAGGAGGTTTCTCTGCTTCCGGCTGGGAGCCAGTCACTACCAGTTCAGGGCCCTGCCCTTTGGTCTCACTACAGCCCCCTGAGTGTTCACCAAATGGATGGCAGCGGTTACGGCTCATCTGAGGCATCAAGGATTCCAGGTGTTTCCATATCTAGACGACTGGCTCCTCACTGCCATCACCAGGCGTCAGCTTCTCCTCTCCAGAGATTACCCCATTCATACTTGCAAAGGGCTAGGTATCTCCATAAATTTCGAAAAGTCTGCCTTGTTGCCTTGTCAGTCTATTACCTTCATAGGCACCACCTTGGATACAGTCCGACTCTCCACAAAACTAACCGAGCAAAGAGTTCTAGATATTTGCAGGCATGTTCACATCCTCCTTCAGAGCAACAGAATCCAGGCCAGGTTTGTCCTGAAGGTATTAGGTCTCATGGCAGCAGCCATTACACTACTTCCCCTAGCTCGCTTTCATATGCGGATCCTTCAGTGGATGCTTTTTTCCCAGTGGTCCTTTCAACAGCTTCCAATGTCACACAACATCTTAATAACCCTGTCTTGCAAGAAACACCTTTCTTGGCGGATGATCTCCTCTCAAGTCCTTCAGGGCAGACCACTTCTTCCTTCTCCTCCGGTCGCCATGGTGACAACGGATGCCTCCCTGGTCGGGTGGGGGGGGGGCATTTTCAGGGCAGGATGGTCCAGGGCACATGGCAACCTTTCGAATGCCAACACATAGCAGAAAGTAAACGCCAACCACGAAGATGGAAAGTCACAACACTTTATTCACATGTCCTGGTACCTCGGCAATTCGCCTTCAGTGGAACAATACATCAAATGAAACCCATCTCCTTAAATGTTTGGAGTAGTCTTACCATTTATTTATTTATTTATTTATTCATTTATATTTATATTTATTTATTTATTTATTTATTTATGTAATATTGTATAATCTAAATGTTGGATAAAGTGAATTATTGATAAACTAGTATCTAAATAGTATATTTATGGGTATTTCTATGGAAAATGGTATTAAAATGCTTTGTAAAGCAATTAAGCAAAAAGGAGGGGAAAAAAAGTTTCTATCAATTGGTTGATAGAATAATGAGTTTGATGTGTTTGTATTTAAGGAGATGGGTTTCATTTGATGTATTGTTCCACTGAAGGCGAATTGCCGAGGTACCAGGACATGTGAATAAAGTTTTGTGGCTTTCCATCTTCGTGGTTGGCGTTTACTTTCTGCTATGTGTTGGAGTTTTTGAGATTTTTTTCCTTTTGGTGTTTTGTTATGGATCGTGTCATGGCAGAAGGCAACGCTAATGGTGACAAATTCCTGTTTGCTGAATTTCTTAAGGAAAGAGAAAGAAAGTTTGCTACTTCTGACTTTTGGGTTAATAATGCTACCGAATCCTGTTCGGATGACTTCGCTCGATTAGAGAGATTAATGTCTAAGGAGGTAACTGTGTATTATGATTCCAAGTTGCTGGAAAAATATGTTTCATTAGATATCACCCCCAGAGGACTGCGCATCGATAGGTTACCTGCCGGTGGTTTTGCTGTGGATGAAAGTGATTTACTTTCTGAATGGAGGCAGGTAGCACAGGACTGTACTCTTGGGTGGTTGAAAATACTCATTAAAAGAAACAACAGAACTGTTGAAAGTTTGCGTAAAGAAATAATTAAGTTACAACATGAATTGATGGATAAGACTTCTCCCAATGTTTTCCAAGGTACTTTTAAAGTTATAAATGAAAAGATTAGTAAGGTAGAAAATGATGTTATTGGGAGGAAAAGATCCAAGCTCAACAGAGATATTAGAGATTACGAAAGAAATGAGATTTTCGATTGGCCACGCAAGGGTCGTCAGCAGCATCAACGTCGGAATAGTAAGATGCGTATGCCCAGAAGTGGTGACGGATCATCTTGTTCCTCTATGGAGACTGTTGGTAGTCGCAAGAGCGTATCATTTGAAGAAGCCGGAAGAGACAGTTCTACTGAACGGGTTGGAATTAGCAGGACTGATTTAAATGCAAGCAAATCGAATGTTCAGACCCGTTCTAAAAAGAATCAGGGGAAAACATCTTTTTTTTTTTTTTTTCAGAAAAACTGATTGTAAGTGCAACCCGGACTTTGAATTTAGATGAAACTATAGTTCCTAATGCGCATCTGTCGAAACCTCAAGCTGATAATAGTATGAATATTGTGAATCTTTCTGATGTCAGTTTGTCTTTTGAAATGTGTAATGTTTTACGTAGGGGTACTAAGTTTATTCCGACAAAATTGCCTATGCTGTCTGATGTTCTCTTGGAGGTTAAAAGATTTGTTCGTAAGTTAAATTTAAAAGTGTTTTTTTCTGAATGTAATGTTCATGGTTGTAGGGATTTTTCTGATGACCATGATAATTTGACAAATGTACAAGAAGATGATGAGTTGCTCAATATGAGTATTTATGACATCCCCGATGATTTGTTTTTTGAAAATAAAAATGAAAATGTTTGTGAAAACAATAGGGACGATGGGTTTTTTGGCATGGGTTACACTCATTTAAGTATGCCGTACTTGCCTAGTGACAGCACTTTTTTGCCCCCGAAACGATCTGTTGCCATTAATGTTTTTGAAAATGTGGTTTGTGCTAGAATTGAAAAGGAATATTTGAATTTTTGTAGGCAGAAAAGACCATTTAATCTTTCTAAGGCAGAATGGCTTGCACTTAAAGAATTTAGAACCACTTTAGACAAAGTGGTTATAAGACCTGCTGATAAAGGGGGCAATTGGGTTGTCATGAATAGTGAAAAATACGCAGATAGTTTTGAGGTATTACTTAGAGAAGATTCCTATGAAAAATTAGGTTTTAATCCTTTAAAACACTATTCTGATGAATTGGTCGAATTACTTGAAAGAGGGGAGAGGCTTGGCTTTTTGTCTTGTGGTGATGTTAATAAGTTGTTGGTAAAGGAACCTAGGCACCCTTATATTTATGCTATTCCTAAAGTTCATAAGGATCTGGTTAACCCTCCGGGAAGACCTATTATTTCAGGGATAGGTTCTTATATTGAGAGAACCAATAAATTTATTGATTTTCATCTCAAGACATATCTATCTAGAGTGTCTTCTCATGTTAGGAATACTCAGGATGTGTGTGGAGCATTAAAGGGTATGTCATGGAATCATGAATTCTATTGGGCTACGGTGGACATCTCTTCTTTGTACACTAACATTGATAAACAGTGGGGATTGGAAGCTATGAGAAAAATAATGGGGGAAGGACCCAGAACTTCATTTTTGTTATCTCTGTTAGAGTTTAGTCTTACACATAATTATTTCGTTTGGAATAGAGAATTTTATCTTCAAGTGAAAGGAACGGCAATGGGTGCGGCGTTTGCTCCTACATATGCAGTTATTTATATGGGGGAATTTGAGAAAGAATTCATGTTTCACAAAAAGTTTTTTGTTAATAATGTTATTTTTTATAAGAGATACATAGATGATCTCATTTTTGTGTGTAAGGGGGAATCTTCCGAGTTTGATGATTTCATGCAGGACTTAAACATGAATGCACTTGGGCTCCATTTTGTGTCTGAATGTTCTAGATCTAGAATTTCATTTTTGGATGTTGAATTTTATGTGGGGGAGAATTATAAGGTACAATTTAGACCTTTCAGAAAACCAACTTCGGTGAATAATTTCTTACATGCTAGCAGCATGCATCCTCCCCATTTAATCAATGCTTTGCCTGAACAGGAATTTAAAAGAATTTTGAGAAACACTTCTGATCCCAATTTATGGGATGAGACATTAGATGAAGTGGTTCATAGACTTATGAGTAGAGGGTATTCAACAGAAATTCTGTCAGGTTTAAAAAACAGATTGTGTGGTGGAAAAAAAGTAAGAAGTGAATTTAGTACACGTCACACAGTTGCTGATAAGGAGGAGAAATTATTTTTTGTTTCTAGATATTCAGATTTTTCTCAAACCATAGAGAAGATTGTTAGACAGTTTTGGAGTGTGGTTTGTGATGATATGATTGTGGGAAGTTTGTTTCCTACTCATATTAGTTTTTCTTATAGAAGATTTGGTAACTTGAAGGAGTTATTAAATAAAAAACTAGAACAGTCTGCTGATGGAGAAAATGTTGGTATGGAGAAATGTGGTAGGTGTTCTGTATGTCATTTGGTTAGAAATTTAGATGGAATGAAAATCAACGGGAAGAGATATAGGGCATTTGAAAAATTCAATTGTTTATCACAAGGGGTGGTTTATGTTTTAGGGTGTGATTGTGTTCAACCATTATGGTACATTGGTCAAACTACCAGAAAGATTAAGGTTCGCATTTTGGAACATTTGGGGGATGTGAGAAGAGAGAATTTGGATAGTCCTGTGGCCTTCCATTTTGTTAAAGTTCATAATGGCAACACTGAAGGATTTATGTTCAGTGTTTTAGCCAGACCACATTTTGATGGTGGAAATTTTAAGACAGAACTTAACAAGTTAGAAAATAAGTTGATTCTCAATTATCACACTTTACATCCGGGGGGCTTGAATTTAGATGTAGGTTTATCTCTATGAAATATCACATGATGTTTTTTGAATTGTTTTGCTTTATGAGAAAGTTTTGCATTTGATATTTTGCATTTGATATTTTGCATTTAAAATATTTGAAATACTTAAAATATTTATAATATTTAATATTATTTAATGCTGTTTTTTGTACAACATCAAATGTTTGGAGTAGTCTTACCATTTATTTATTTATTTATTTATTTCTTCATTTATATTTATATTTATTTATTTATTTATGTAATATTGTATAATCTAAATGTTGGATAAAGTGAATTATTGATAAACTAGTATCTAAATAGTATATTTATGGGTATTTCTATGGAAAATGGTATTAAAATGCTTTGTAAAGCAATTAAGCAAAAAGGAGGGAAAAAAAGTTTCTATCAATTGGTTGATAGAATAATGAGTTTGATGTGTTTGTATTTAAGGAGATGGGTTTCATTTGATGTATTGTTCCACTGAAGGCGAATTGCCGAGGTACCAGGACATGTGAATAAAGTGTTGTGGCTTTCCATCTTCGTGGTTGGCGTTTACTTTCTGCTATGTGTTGGAGTTTTTGAGATTTTTTTCCTTTTGGTGTTTTGTTAACCTTTCGAATGCCACCTGCACATTAAATGTCTTGGAGATGAGAGCAGTACTTTTAGCATTGCAAGCCCTTCAGGACTCTCTTCCCATCGGGACTATTGCAGTTCAGATGGACAATATGCCCGTAGTGTGGTACATCAACAAACAGGGCAGAACCAAGTCCTATCCCTTATGTCGAGAGGCACTCTGACTTTGGCAGTGGGCGATCTCCTTTCAGCGGTTTCTGATAGCAACGCACATCCCCGGGAAGTCCAACATCATAGCGGACAAGTTGAGCAGAGCCATTCTCATGCCACACGAGTGGTCTCTCAAGCAAGCAGTAGTGAAAGAAATTTTTCAGAAATGGGGTCGACCTTGCTGCAATCTTTTTGCAACACTTCAAAACAGCAAGTGCCATGAGTTTTTCACTCTCTTCCCGGCCACCCCGCCCCAGAGACGCTCTAGTCCACGATTGGCCCCAGGGACTTCTGTATGCCTTTCCCCCTTTCCATTAATCACTCAGTTGATTCAGAAAGCTACCGCCTTGAGAGCAACGATAATCCTCATTGCTCCTTACTGGCCTCGACAGATATGGTTTCCGTTCCTGCATCATTACCTCTTGGTGCAGCCCTGGCATCTGGGCCCAGTGCCAGATCTCTTGACCAATCAGTCGGGACGGCTACACCACTCCCTCCAATCTCTCAACCTCACAGCTTGGTTGCTCCAATTCCAACCCTAGCCAGGCTTCCCCTTATTTCCCATTCTGTGCGTGACATCCTTATAGCTTCCCTTAAGTCATCTACCAGAAGGATTTATGCCAGCAAGTGGAAGCATTTTTCCTTCTGGGCAGAAGCTAGAAATATGGATCCTTTTACTGCCCCTATCCAATCAGTCCTAGACTTCCTAGCCGAACTGTTTCACTCAGGGTCTTCTTCCTCCACCATCAGAGTATAGTTAGCGGCTATTTTGAACTTTCATGTAGGCTTTTCGGACTCCAGTATCATGTCCCATAAACTTTGTAAAACCTTTCTTAAAGGTATCTTTTTGCTTAAGCCCCCAATCAGAGACCCCCCCACCACAGTGGGACTTAAATTTGGTTCTAACTTCCTTCATTCTTCCCCCCTTTGAACCTGTGGCTTCCTGCTCCTTGAAGTTGCTCTCTTGGAAGACTTTTTTTTCTAGTCACCATAACATCTGCGAGAAGAGTATCAGAACTTCATGCCCTTTGCATTCGTCCACCTTATCTAGTTTTCCATAAAGACAGAGTGTCTCTCAGGACTAACCCGTCCTTTTTACCCAAGGTTTCTTCTGAGGTGAACCTAAACCAGACTATTGATCTTCCAGTTTTCTTCCCCAGCTACTCCAACAGAGTGGAACAAAAGCTGCATTTTCTGGACGTTCATCGTCAGCTCCGTTACTATCTGGATAGAACCAAGCAAGCTAGGAAATCTGAGCAGCTCTTCCTATCTTATGCGGCAGGGAAGAAAGGCCTTCCAGTTTCCAAAGTAACCCTTTCTAGATGGCTGGCCTCTGTGATCACTTTCATCTATGACCTCAGACGCCAAAAGCTACCGTCAAGGCCCAAGGCTCACTCAACTAGAGCATTAGCCACGTCAATAGCTTTTCAGGCTAGATTACCAATGGATTCCATTTGTGCGGCAGTCACATGGGCGTCTCCTCATACTTTTATCTCTCATTGCAAATTAGACATGGCCTCCTAAAGCCGGGCTAATTTTGGTTCCACCGTTCTCAAGAGTCTGTTTCGATGAGCCACCCAGGGTGAAGGTGCTAAGGACGCAGTCCCATCCAGCAAGAATGAAGGCGAGATTGACAACTTAACATTGAGAAGTTATGTACCTACCATAATGTTCCATGTTAGTTGTCTTCTTCTCGCCTTCTTTCTTGCATCCCACCCCCCATCCCCCTAGCCTGGACAGACCTAAGGATCCTTGGGGATCTTCTTTCTGCCTCACTATTTGCCCCCTTGGCTATCTTTTACTGGTAGCTATAGCTCTAGGTGACTTACGAGTGAGGTTTCCTCTTCTCCTTATTTTGGAGATCAGAACTGCTATGGTTTCAGCTATCAAACGAGATCTGGGTAGTTAGCGCCTAGCATTATGGGATATAGGGTAGCCTCGAGCCGGTAAAAATAGCTCTTGAGCTTTAGTATAGGCCGAGTCGGAGCCGAGGATCGGCTCCGAACCCATCCCGCAAGAAAGAAGGCGAGAAGAAGACAACTAACATGGAACGTTATGGTAAGTACATAACTTCTCATTTTCATAAGATGTACATCTAGATAATTCATATGTTCAACATTAATATTCCATGTAAACTTTAAAAAATCAGTAGTTATATTAATGTATGTTAGAAACATTCAAACTATCAGCTTTGCCACTCCAAATGATACTAATGTCATCTTGAAATCTCTGATTTGATTTGTTAAACACTTTGTATTCACTATTAAACATGTAGTTCTTCTCCCAGAAGGCCATAACTAAATTAGCATAAGCCCCGACAACATGGTGACCCCATAGAGATGCCTTTTTTCTGCAAAAAATATTGCTTATTAAAAGTTATGAAATTATTACTTAATACTATTTCCAGTAATTCCATGATTAAATTCACTAAGTCATGTGTCATGTGATGAATAATGAGCATCTCATTGACCTATTCTAGCCCTATAGTTTGTGGAATCACTGTGTATAAACCACATACATCTATAGTAACTAGAATGTCATTGTGGTCAAACTCAACATGATTCATGTGCTCTAAAAAGGTACAGGAGTCTTTGCAAATCTGTTCCTCTTTTTCTAGGATTTTTTTTAAATTCCTAATCTATATATTTCGCACATGCCAAAGTAATAGAGTTCCTACCATCAACTAATGGTCTCATGGGGGGGGGGGGTATCTATATTCTTATGAATTTTGGGGGGGGCAAAAAAACTGGGACTCTGGGAGTTATAATATTAAGATAGTTGTAGAAATCTAGGGTGATACGTCTTTCTAAAAAAATGTCATTAATTTGCCCATAAAATTTTCTATAAGCAATATTCAACTCATTTAATGACACTTCGACATAGGTATCTGTGTTTAATATCTCGAGTAATTTATCTTTATACATAACTTCACACATAATGACTGCTCTATCTCTTTTATCTGGTTTCATAATTCTTAATGTTAAGTTGTCTATCTCGCCTTCTATTCTTGCTGGTTGGGTTCGGAGACGATCCTCAGCTCTGACTCGGCCATCTTCAAAAGCTCGAGAGCTGCTTACTGGCTCGAGGCCCCCCTATATCCCATGATGCCTGGTGCTAGATACCCAGATCTTGTTTGGCACTTCTGCTACGAGGTTGTTCTACTGGCTCAGGTCGTATAAGCTTCTTCATTATTACTGTTATTTACTGTTATTTTCCTGTAAAAATTACTGTATTGTAGTCTAGAATTAGTCGTTAATTAGACTTTATTCATTGTAGTTAGTTTTTTCCTCTAAATAGCTTTCTCTTCCTAAGAAAGTCATTTAAATTAGATAGTTTCCCCTCCCCCCTTCTCTCCATTTTCTAGAGAAAGGTTCTTTCCATTTGAGTTAGAGGTTAACATTTCTTTTTTGTCTCCTTTAAAAAAAAAAAACTTTTTCTCTATAACCTGTAGTGTTAGTGATAAGTTTGTTTTTCCCTTTGGTAGTAGTACTTGTGTGGGTTGTGGTAACTGTAGGGTATTAATATTTTTCATCGGTTACCTTAACTTTTTGTGTGAAAACTTGTCCTTGGTTTTCTTCCAAGAATGTCGTCCAAGGATCCAAAACCGTCCGGATTCAAGAAGTGTGACTCATGCTGTCAGAATATGTCTCGGACAGATGGTCACACTTCTTGTGTTTATTGTCTGGGCACTGTGCACCTGCAGGACTCTTGCTCCATCTGTCATGCCTTCAGTCCAAGAGTCCTGCAGGAGCACAAAAATAAATTGATTCTGAGGGGTCTGCTTAAACCCCAAGATTCACCATCGAAGTCTCAGCCAGTGAAATCTTCCAGGCCACCTAAACCGTCAGCTCCCAGTTTGGAGCCATCGTTGGGTGAAGCCACACAATCCATTTTGGCTTCGGCTGGAACCGATGTCCCTCCCTCCCAGTCGGCTCCGACACGGTCTTCAGAGCTGGCTGAGAGTCGAAAGAGATCCAGGTCTTTTTCTTTGGAATTGATACGTTCGGCTTCAAAGTCGCCCCTGCTCCAATCAGAGCGTAGTCACCGATCATCCCACTCTTCTCGGTCCTCTAGAATTTCGGACCATGATTTGGAAAGAGTGGTCAGTAGGCTCTTGAAGTCGCAGGCCCTTGCCAAAATGTTGTCCAGCCCTCCTCATCAGGATTCGGCTCCGTCCACAGCTATTGATATTCCTCCTCCGAGTCTTCCTTTGAGCTCGGAGCCGAAGTTCATTGGGGTTCGAGTCATGGAACCATCGGTGCCGATACCCTCCTTTTCGGTTCCTTCGTCGGCTCCAATCCCTTCCATAGTACCTTCCCTGGAGGGATCTGGGCGCTGAGACTCCCTCGTCGGCTCCGAGGGGGCTAGTGGCATCGGACCCTTGTCCGACCCCGCTCTCCCTCTCGGTGCTTCGGCGCAGGTGAGCTCAGCTCCCACATCTGCCTCGGAGCCATCTCTCTCGGTGCGGGGAGGGCTTTTGGTTTCGTCGGAGCCTGAGCCTTTTCTGCGTCCAGGCAGGGACACCTTCAAGGTGATGAGGAGTGTGCTGGCCCCTGAGTCAGTCCCACGATCGACCCCATCGGCTCCTCCCCCTAGGGTGCCTGCGTCAGCCTCTGCCCCTCTTCCAGACCCTAAGTGTGGGGATCCAGTGCTCCAGGACACCCCCTTGGGTGTATCCTCCTGTTCCGAGGCCTTCCCTGATCTTTAAAACTCAAAACTGGTAAAATGAAGAAAATCGAAAGAGATTTGAATCAATATGCAAATGGGTTAGCATACCCAAAGCCCCCAGAAACCAAAGAAGATACAGATACAGTAATAATAATGGTAGCAATAACATTGACTATATTGCTGTAAGAGAATCGGTTCAGCAAGCCGATTCATTATATGAACAAGAATTTCCTGAACTCAGAAGACCTGAAAGATTAAGAAATAAAAATCCTAATTTCTATCATGAAGCAGCAGGGTTTCAAGGGGCCAAGCCAAAGAACAAACAATGGAGGACTTAAATTATGTATTAATTGGGACTGATGATTTAGGTGTTTCACACAACAGTCAACAAGCTGAAGATATAATAAATGGAAAAGACAAACATGTTGTAGTGAACACTAAGTGTGATTTTAAGGTGTTAATCTTTTCTGAATTTTATGTGGATGAAGAAGTAGCGAATGTTTTATCTAAGGGAACTACTTTTGTTCCAACTATTTTTTTTTAATTTCACTAATACTATGATTGACATTAAAATATTTTTAAGGAAAATCAATTTTAGTTTAATGTACCAAGATGCCATTTATAACGTGAATAGTAGGTTTAACATCAGCAGTACATACAACCCCCCTACATCCTAAATTAATGTTGTATGAGAAGATGTGTGAACAGGAATTAAAGCGCTTAGATACGGTTAACACAATATCAAAAAATCACACACATAATTTGAGTGACAATGAGCTAAATGTTCTAAAAAAATTAAGAGAAGAGAGAATAAGAATTATGAAACCAGATAAAGGGGGTGGAGCAGTCATTATGTGTGAAGTTATGTATAAAGATAAATTATTCGAGATATTAAACACAGATACCTATGTCGAAGTGTCATTAAATGAGTTGAATATTGCTTATAGAAAATTTTATGGGCAAATTAATGACATTTTTTTAGAAAGACATATCACCTTAGATTTATACAACTATCTTAATATTATAACTCCCAGAGTCCCAGTTTTTTTTGGCACCCCCAAAATTCATAAGAATATAGATAACCCCCCCCATGAGACCATTAGTTGATGGTAGGAACTCTATTGCTTTGGCATGCGCAAAATGCATAGAATATGAATTTAAAAAGTTCCTAGAAAAAGAGGAACAGATTTGCAAAGACTCCTGGACCTTTTTAGAGCATATGAATCACGCTGAGTTTGACCACAATGACATTCTAGTTACTATAGATGTATGTGGTTTATACACAGTGATTCCACAAACTATAGGGCTAGAATGGGTCAATGAGATGCTCATTATTCATCACATGACACATGACTTAGTGAATTTAATCATGGAATTATTGGAAATAGTATTAAGTAATAATTTCATAACTTTTAATAAGCAATATTTTTTGCAGAAAAAAGGCATCGCTATGGGGTCAATATGTGGGGGGGCTTATGCTAATTTAGTTATGGCCTTCTGAGAGAAGAACTACATGTTTAATAGTGAATACAAAGTGTTTATCAAATCATATCATAGGTTTCAAGATGACATTAGTATCATTTGGAGTGGCACAGCTGATAGTTTGAATGAGTTTCTAACATACATTAATATAACTACTGATTTTTTAAAGTTTACATGGAATATTAATGTTGAACATATGAATTATCTAGATGTACATCTTATGAAAAACAATGTTAAAGAAATGTATACTGCTGTGATTTACAGGAAGGAATCCTATTCAGATTACTTCTTACATTATAGCAGTTGCCATCCGATGCATCAGAAAAAGTCTGTTATCAAAGGCCAATTAGTAAGAGCATCCTGAATGGTCATTGAATTTGATCAGTTTCAAGAGGAATGTACTTTTTTACGTGACATGTTTCTAAATAGAGGTTATCCAGAAATATTAGTTGATACTCTCATACAAGAAGTTACCATTAATAGACAGAAGGGACATTTTAAACCCATTCTTAGTTGATCAAGGGTGGAACATAATGGTAGCATTTCATCTAATATTAGTAATAATGATAATAGCAGTGACATAACAAGATAAACTATGTTTTCCAAAGCACTTGTTCTAACATTTTCTCAAGAACATAACATGGTTAGAGACATCATTATGGACAATTGGAACATTGTCATGGAAGATCCCTCCTGTAGAAATCATATCAGTCAAATACCTAAAACTGTTTTTAGAAAAGGTAGAAGTTTTAATGATATTTTAAAACATAAGAATAGTCCACCTACGAAGGGCAAGTCAAGTATGGCTAAATGTGGAGCTTGTCATTGGTGCCACAAAATAAAAATAGGGGAAGTTTTCTATGTAAGGAAAAAGAAGTATTTCTTACATGGTAAGTACAACTTCAAATCCAAAGCAGTAGTATACCTAGCCACATGTAATTCATGCTCAACATTCTATATAGGGAAAACAGAAAGACAGTTTGCCCAAAGAATATATGAGCATGAATATGCCATCAAGAAAAATAAGCCTAATAATGCACTAACTAAGCATATTAGTGAATACAAAGAACACCAGTTCTCCTTCATGGCAATTGACCACGTAGATATAGAGGACAGGAGACCTTGGGATTTGTATCTAGAATTAAAAGAATTAAAATGGCAAATAACTACACAAGCTGACATGTGGCCTGGTATAAACGAGCGTAGCATGGTTACCCCCATATTAAAACTAAAGGCATTAGAAAGGAATAAAATCATTTGACATAGTGACATCATATTTTGTCTGGAAATAATTTTGGACCAGGTGCAGGCCATTATCTACTTTTTTTGCACTTTTTTTCGCATCATTGTACTGTATCACATTTTATATTATGTATACAATATATTTTTAAAAATATTTTAAAAAAAAAACATTTTTTAACATTTTCAAGCACATGTCCTCATATGTCTGGCATTTGTATCTGTTAATTTAGTGTTTCATAATATTATATATATAACATCATCTTTTTCTAGTCCCTTGAATATATGTTATTCATGGCTTTTAAGTAATAAGTATAAAAGTATTTATGTAAGTGATTATTGAATTCAGTTATTTGATTTGATATACTTCATTTATTCTTGTTTATGGTATTTGAATGAAATAATTGTGAGCAGGTGTTTTTAATTTAGTATTAATTGAGACTAGTATTTGTATAAAAGGAAGTGATGTCAGTGTTTTGTAATTGTCTGAAGGAATTTAACAGGAGTTAAATGAAAAGCGCTTTACATCTGGTGTTTATCTTTGTTATTTTTGGCTCAATAAAGTGCCGTTTTGGGTACATCATATTTTCTTGGCGTTCTTCAGCTTGGTGGCTCTTCATTTCGTTTGTTTGTTTGTCGTAACACAGTTTACTGTGTTAGTATAAGAAATTAATTATGATGCCCTTCTTTTTGTAGGCTTGCCATCCAGCTAGATGAGAATGAGGCACTGAAATCTGCTTTAAAGAGTGCGCTGAAATCTAAAGAAGAAGATCTTAGACTTTATCATGAGATGATGGAGCAAGTGAAAAGGGTTTTCTTGCAGGCTGTAAAGCAACAGAAAGAAGAAAGAAAACAGAGCTACCTCAGCTGAATAACTTTCATTAGTCATTAAAGAAGGCAGAAGGACACATTTTCAACAAATCAACTGCAAAAGGAAAATCAGGGTGGTTTATCTGGCGTTATCTTCCTGACCAAGTTCCCTGATAAGTTTTCTTTCATTAGTTATTAAAAATGACAGTAAGACATGAGCCCAACAAATCTGCTGCAAAAGGAAAATTAGCCTGCTTTATTTGGCATTATTTTTCTGATGCAGATGTCTAGTGAGTTATAATAAATTGACCAAAATATGTTCCCTGAAACAATGAACATATAACATTATTTGATAGTTTCTTTGAAAATCAAAATAGACTTGTGACACTTAAAAGTAATCCTGTCAGCTGCTTGGTGCATCTTCTTAGGCATTTTGCACAAAGGCACATATTTTACAAAACTTGTATTGTCCTGTTTTTTTTTTTGGAGGTGGATACAGTTTCATTTGTTATTGATTGTTGCTTTATTTATTTTTTAGCACTCTTTGTTGTTTAAAATGTGAAAGCTTATGATACTTGGCCATCTGAACTGATTTCCTTGAACACGTCCTTTTACATTTTGAATAATAATTACGTGTTAAGTATAGAATAAATGTAAAAAAATAAAAAAGTAATAGCATTAATGCTAGTTACACACTATAGCCAAAGAGTCTGACATGTCCATTGTTTACAATAACTAGGACAATTTCCACTGAGGTTACTTTTACTTGTGCTTCTGTGTCTTTATGCATCACACACTACCTGGCAGTCAAGTTCTGCACTGGGTTCATTCCATATAGAACAAACCAAAATGCTTTTTTTATGGTCTAATATAATTTTTCAAAAGCAGTCATGCTGTAAATATTCTAGACAAAACTGTACTGGTATGTTTTTTATAACTGTACACATTTCAGATGTATGCACATTTAAGTTCTTATTCTTAAAATGTAATCTCTTATTTTATTAACAGACAAATAGAAATATATTGCTAACAGTTGCTAAATTTCAAAGACAGATGCTGTAATGCTCCACTCTATCAGTTCCACATGGACAACACAAAATATAAAGTTATTAAGCCAGGATAAACACTATCATTTTATTATTGTGATGCTAAAGTGATAAGCATTTCTTGTTGTCTCATTCTTTCTTTATCAGTTATGTGACCTAATGGTCTGTTGATATCATAGCTGTTTTTAGCAAGTCATCTCACAGAAACATAAAAAGATACTAGGCTAACAGTCCAGGGGCCTTTTTAAGCCGAGCCAAGCAGAATTCCCAAGTGTTTCTTCTTCCTTTCTATAGACAGGAAATAGTCAAGTTACAGTTTTTCTTCCTCCACTGTCCTTTGTGGTACTATCCTAACACCTCAGTACCTGTCCACACCAGATCTACCAGCTGACTTATTTGCCACCCCCCATTTAGTCCGGTATGCTAGGACTGGTATTGGAACTAGGCATCCAGGGGTGCAGTATGTCTGAACATCTATCCAGTGGGAATGGTCTTCATGCTTTATGACCTATTTGTTTCCTCCCCTCCCTTCCCTTTTACAGACCCAGAGATATGCCTGGGGAGCAAGTGTGCACATCTGCAGCATCTCAGCAATGTCTCCACCCTTAACCCCTCATTAGATACACCTACCATGTGTCTTCACAAGTCTCCACCAAGGATCATCACAGTAAACGCCTATGGGACCACCCATCCATCCTAGGATGGTAATGTCCATGCCTCACTATCACTTTGTCACTCACCCAAACCACTAATAAAACCTGGGTTGTAGTTAGGGTTTTATAATGCTACACCATCACAGTGGCTTACATCAAGTTACAGTTTCGTAGAACATCAGTATCCTCTGTCCAACAGAGACATAGATGTCAGCTCTGGGACACATTTGCATTTTCACATCAATCTGTCCAGATTGTGTTTGAAGTGGGTCAGGGAGGTGCTTTGTTTTACATGGAGGAGAAGCTTATTCCAGAGCAGTGGAAGCCTCTGTGACATGTATCTGTCTCTCCAGCATGTCCTGTTTAGATTGTTATAAAGGTTAAAATCCTCAGAGTGAGTGTTACTGATACTACTGTTTTTGCAGATATGGAGCAGGTTCTTCACTATAGGGTTTGATGAGGCCTTGAAGGTTAGGCAGAGGCCATACCTTAACAGTCTGTAGGAGACAGACAGTAGGGAAACTGATCTAAAGTGGTCCCCATAATTCATGTCTTGGACACCCTGGATTCCTTTCATAAGAAATTTCTGTGGGCATTCAAGTAGAAGGATGTGGCTTTGCAGGTACATACCAGAGGAAGCATTATACTCTATATGACTGGTCTAATATGGGCAGAGTTCAGAGGGACAATAGCCTCCCTGGACCTGGATGCAATTCCCTTACCTATAAGCTGTGCTGTATAAAATGACTTCCTGTGGTGGACACGTTAGTCAAAGGCCAGATCACTATCCACATAAGTCCTCAGATTCTTAACTACCATTTCTACCTTAAGAGGCATGTTGCCAATGTTATAGTTTGTGGGTCATGATGATCTACTGAAGGAGATGACTATGCACATTTTTTGTGCTCAGTTTGAGCTCATGGTTCTTACACAAATTGTTCATTTGTGTGAGGCCTTCCACATGATATTTGTGTATTTGGGAGACTCTATGACTGCCTTGAGCTTGCAATCATCTGCAAACTTGATCAGCCACAGTATGTTTATATTGCCTAGACATCTAAGAAGTAAATAACAAGCAGGAGCAGTCTCAGTACTGATCCCTGGGCACTTCATTCGTGAATGGGTTTTTAATGGTGGTGGAGTCACTTATTTTTAACACTTGCATCCACTGTGAAAGCCACTTGGCTACCCAGTGGGTGACATGTGGGTTTATTTACATTTTTTGTAATGTTTCGACTACACCTGAGTGGGAAATAATGTCAGATGCCTTGGCCAAGTCCAAATAGGCCATATGAACTGATTTGCTCTCATACTTGGCCTTTGTGACCTTCCTAAAGAAGATCACCAACTTCAGCAGACATGATCCTGACCTCCAGCTGACAAATCCAAACTGACCAGGATCCATCATTTGTTGATCTATTATGTCTTTGCATATAACATCCATGACAATTCCTTCCTTGGCTTTATTGATTAGACTGGTCAGACTCATGGGTCAATAGTTTCCTAGGTCAGTAGAGGGGCCACCCTTGTGCAGTGGAATGATAGTTTTCACTTTCTAGTCCACAGGCACAAACCCGGTTACAAGGCTGAGATTATATAGCTTCATTAGGGGGACAGACAAGTTCTGTTTCAAGCCATTTAGATACCTTGGTATGTTATCATGACCTATAGATGCTGTGTTCTTTGCCTTGGACAGCACCTTTAGTACCTGATCTCCGGTGGTAAAAGAGAGTGGCATGAATTTTGGTATATCCATAGTGGAGACCAGGGGGAATAATCGACTGATGTTTGCACTGAACTTATCTTCCAGTAGTTTTGCAATATCCACTGGTGCAGTAAACATGGTGCTATTTACCACCAGTTTGGCACACTGATATGTATTACGTTTCAGCTTCCAAATATAGCTGAAGAATGCTTTATTGTTGTCTTTAGCTTGGGAGGTTATATTTAACTCAAATTTGGCTTTAGTGGCTTTGACTAGACTCTTATCTGTGTATTAAGGCTTATGATTGTGTTTTTATCATATTTACTGTGTTTAGCCATGATTTCTTTTCTACTTGTTGTATAGCTTGTGTGTAGTTAGGGTCTATCAAGATGGTTTATTTTTGGAGATTTTGTTTTGCTTCTGCTGAGTGAGAATAGTCACCTCTGTACAGTGGTTGAAGTGATGGTAGAATTCCTGGGAGAAGGATTCAGCATAGGCAAGTGAATTATCTTGGTTTGGGGGATACAATTTTGCCAGTGTATCATTTTATAAAAGTTAGATTGCTTTAGAATAATTTTTGAATATTCCAAGGTTTGAAGGGGATCCCTGTTACAGTATAATTTCAAAAGATACCAGTTTGCGGTCTGACCTTACTAGAGAGGATAATATGCAAGGGAGAGGTGCAGAGTTTCGCTATTGTGAGGTTCAAGTGTAGGATGTTGTTTCCCGTTGTTGTTTCCCCTTGTGAAAGTTTTAAAAAGTTGTTCCTGGACGTTCATATTAACAAAGTCTAGGAATTTCTGAGCCTGCCTGTTTGGGGATGAGTATGTTTCGTAGTTTATTGATGAATAATTAAAGTGTCCTAGAATTACCATGTTAGGTCATATGCTTAGTGACTCAAATTTATTTAGGTATCTTGTGCGAGTGTCCTGGGTCATGGAGGGGGATATATATCTAGTGTTTATATGATAAGGGATTTTGCCTATGGTAGTTTGGCTATGGAGAATTTCTAGCACAGCATGCTGCATTACCAGTCCAGAGGTGTAGTTATTTATGATAAAGGTGGAGACACCTCCACCTTGTTTCCCTTCCTGAGTGGAACCTGGTCTAAAGGTGTGGAAGACATTTTAGCCCTGCACTGTTGGGGCGCCTTTGGCTTCTCTAAATCACGTCTCAGTTACCACAAATATAGCTATGTCTTCCAGGGTGAGGAGATCTTGTTCATAGGTTCATACTAGGCTATCTGCCATGGGGCAATTATAAGCCTAGCCCGATTCTGTATGGCTTATGCCACCCCTTGATTTGAGTATACTGTGCCCTTTTTAAGGTTTAGTTTACTGTGCCTCTGTCTAATAGTGACACGGGAGTAATCCCTGGGACAAACCTACGATCCCCCATCCACCTATCGAGATTCTTCTTGAAGAGATTCAGTGAGGTGCTCTGCCTCACATGAACTGGAATTCTATTCCAGAGCGAAGGGAGCCTCTGGGTTATAAACCTGTCCCTCCAGCAAGTTCTATTTATTTCTGTGCTGAGGTTCAAGTCCCTCGAGCGTGTGGCTCTAAGGGATTTAGATTTACTGAGGTGGAGCATGTCCATTAATTCTGGATTTGACATAGCTTTGTATGTCAGGCATAGATCGCCTTGAAGTAGGCGGTATGCAACTGAGTAGAGCTGGAGTTTTTTTAACCGAGCAGCATATGGCATCTGTTTGAGACCCTTGATCCTCTTGGTGAGATACTTTTGGGGTCTTTCTAATTGCTGCAGGTGTCGGGTAAGGTACATCCCAAAAGGGGCATTGTATTCTATGATGGGCCTGATGAGGGATGAATAAAGGGGCACGATTACCTCTCTTGATCTAGATGTGAAACCCTTCGTGATGAGGTGGGCTATATAGAAGGTCTTTCTAACCACTTTGGCAATGTGGTTTTCAAAGGAGAGATTGCTATCAACTTGGGTCCCCAGGTCCCTAATAACTTTCTCTGTACTTAATGGGTTTCCGCCTATGTGGTAATTTGTGGGCACATTGTTTTTGCCAAAGGGTATGACTATACATTTTTTGGCATTTAGCTTTAAACCATATCGCTGGCACCAGTAATCTGTCTCTGTGAGACCTTTTTGAAGGATGTTTGTGTCAGCTGGAGAGTTGATTATGGCGCCCAGTTTGCAGTCGTCTGCGAACTTGGTGAGCCATAGTCCTCCCACATTTGCCTGTACCTCAGAAAAGTATATACCAAACAAGAGTGGTCCCAGGACAGAACCCTGTGGGATGCCACTTGTGACCGATTTCGAGTCTGACATGGCTCCAGCAACTCTCACTCTGTGGGTTCTGTCTTTGAGCCAGTTTGCGACCCATCTTGTGACATAGGGGTTTATATTTAAGCTGGATAGCTTATCTATGATGCCTGAGTGAGGTATTGTGTCAAATGCCTTTGCAAGGTCCAGATAGGCTGTGTGGACTACCTTCCCTTCATCTATGGCTTTGGTGACTGTTTCGAAGAAGTCAACCAGGTTCAAAAGGCAGGATCTGCCCTTGACAAAGCCGAACTGGGTAGGATCTAGTGTCTGTAGGTCCCCAATGTCTTTGTTTATGAGCTCCATGATGATCCTCTCCATAGCTTTGCAGACTAAGCTAGTCAGGCTTATGGGGCGATAGTTTCCAGGGTCCGTAGAGGCTCCACCTTTGTGGAGTGGGACCACTGTTGCTGTACGCCATTCTGTGGGCATGTATCCTGTAGTGAGGCTGAGATTGTATAGCTGTTTTATTTGAGGGATTAGTTCCTCTTGGAGTTCATGTAGGACGCAACCTGGGATGCCATCTGGTCCCATGGAAGCAGTGTTTTTTGCTTTGGAGAGGGCAGCCTTCACCTGAGTATCAGAGATGTTTGGGAGGCAGCCCTCTGCTAGGATAGATACTTGCTCTTTTGGGGGAGAGGGGGTGGAGAAGTTTGCACTGAACCTGTTTGCCAGGATATTGGCGATGTCTGTGGGTTCAGTGTATTTTTTGTCGTTTAGAATCAACTCAGAACAAGTCTGGGAGTTGTAGGGTGTGGAGTTTCTTTTCCCGACATCCAGCATTTAGCAGTAAGTAGTTTTGGCTATGTAGGTAGGTTTAGTAGGCTAGCATTGCCAAGAGGCACTATGAGGGTTGATAAAGTTTTTTTCAAGATTAGAAAGCCTAAGGGGGAGAGGTGTTGGCCATCCCTGACAAAGCAGCTCTCCCTATCTACCATGTTCTCCCAAGCTGACAGATATTGCACCCCCTTAGAATGACACCAGTGACTTAGTCAATTAGTAAGGTCAATCGTGTTATGCTGGTACTGTGTCATCATTCTTTGTGAGGGTGAGGTACTGCTCAGTACTAGATTAGTAAATGTCTGAGACACATCATTCAAGAGATCTATCATATATCTATTCATGTTGTCCAGGGAGGTATGTCTCAGATCATTTATGCCATCATGCACTAGGACTGATTCATTCTGGTATCTGTTGTGTAATGACCTGTGTGCATGGGTGGCCTGGCATACCCTGATGCCTGACAAGCAGCTAACTGTCATGCTTTCCTTATACAATCTAGTGAGGGCTATGCCTATGTGTTTGACTATGGAATCACCTATGACTAGTGTATTTTATGTAGGAGTTGCCTGTTCAGTGGGCTTTGTTTCTGATGCTTGGTGACTCTTGCTCTTATGTGTGTTGGAGTGTTTTATATTAATGTTATTTCAATATACTATGAGGTGATGCTGAGGGGCATATTGCCCTTTTGTCATTTAGGAGGCCTTAGTCTTTGTGGTTTTGGGAGGTCGCAACTTAATACCTCAGCATAAGATTTAGTTTGAGCATTGGGTTAGTTTGGGAGTGATGTGTAAACCAGCTTACTGCTGATGATCTTATTTCTAGCATTGTATGTGTGCAAGATATTTGCTTCCAGTGATAGTAGGTACAGACGTCTCTCATATACTATGTTATGTTGTTTTAGCAGCAGGTGGTTGTCAGTCAGCATGAGACAATTCGTACATTGCCTCAATATACCCATCTCACTCAGGTTGGTTACAGGAATTGTGGGGAAGTACTTATCCATTGCTTAATTAGGATAGTATGACCAATGGAGTTTAGACTAGGCTGGCTAGAGAACTGGATAGAGCAGTTAACCGTTGAGAGCATGAGCAGTGTGGCTATTTATCTGTATTGAAGATATGAGGGAACTGGTACCTAAAGTGAAATACTTAGGATGTCAGAGTTTTGAGGAAATTATATTGATTAACTGTTATATGGATCACTGAGCACTGGAGACACTGCCTTTTTATGGAGAAAAAAAAACTCTTGCACAGGCAACTCACTATAGAATGAGTTCAACATCTGTGGTGCACTTAATGATTACATATACTGCCATGATTTCCCCACACTCACTCGTCACACATAAAACTAAAGTTAACTAATGAGAAGAACATAAAAGGTTTTGTTTCTCCACACTGCCCACTGCATACTCTCTACACTGTGTGATTTCCTTGGTAGGGACAAACCTCTTCCCATGGAAAGGATTCAGCTAAATAGTCAAGGCTCTGTGGTAGACAACTAAATGTTACAGTGGGGTGAAACCAATCAGCCTTCCTAAGTAAATCATTAGAAATTGCACAAGACAGGAAACTGTCAAAACAGAATGTGGTTGAAGGACTGAGGGGACCATCAACTTAGGAGACCCACTGCAAGACCTTTTTAACGTTTGTTTTATTTTGTTTCAGAATGGATTCTGAATATGCCAGTAATACTGTTCTTTGCTTCACTCTTCCAGCTAAGTTAATGCCATCTTACAGACTTGTAGCTCAAATGGATATTTAGAAAATGTTTTTTGTACTATGCTGTCTTTGCTTTGGTCTCATTTGCAAATGAAATGCATGCCCTTTGCAGGCTCGGTATACCACTCTGTTTCAGTACAGCACAGTTTAATAGCAAGGAAATTATTTAAAGTACTAGGAATTGGATTATCAGCTGTGAACTGGAGAATTTTGCCCTCTGTTTATCTCATTTATTCCAGATAAAGAAGTTCAAACAGAATAAGTTTGTTCCTTTTTTTACCTTTACCTACATGCAATGCAAGTTGAATGGTTTTTAATGTGCAGCATTTGCTTGCTATGTTGCATTTTGACAGATGATATTTTATCAGACTTGCACTCTTCTTATTAGCCAGTTATTTGTTTGCACAGGTCTAAGACAGAGTTAAATGCTGCAGTTTAGATGTATTAGACCAACAAATAAGCTAAACAGGCATTAAATAAACTTAGTTTGAGTAACCAGGCAGCACCAACCTTTCATGAGATTTTGAAATTCCAACACATAGAAAAGGGATCAGGCGGAAAGGGAGATAGAGACAGAGAGGGAGAGAGACAGCTGTGCTGTCCTTTTTTCTTGCTGACTAAAAGCCCAGCTGTGTAAAGCCCTGCCATTGTTAGATCTCTGTAAGAGTGATGTATTGACATTGGGCTTGTAGATTAAACCAGTTAAATTGTAAGTATAACCAGAGGTAGCATAAGAAGTATATCATTTTTTTTATTTTTAATTACCTTTAGCATGATCCTTTCCAACAGTGATTAAAACAGACTTACACTTCTATTAAATTAATGACATGGTATACTAGAGATGCTTTAACTTTTGTCTTTGCACAGAAGGAAGATGAAAAGTATGGAAGGAGCAGAGTAGTGTGTGATGTCCAGTTAATATCCTACTATACTGCCTCGAGAAAATGTGATGTCTCCCACTATCCAGGGTCACTAAAGAGCGTCAGTCCTCACTACTTACTCCAGTGTGAGACTGTCACTTAAACAGGAGTAATATTCCACAATTTCCCCCTAAGAGCATAACAGGAACATGCTCTATAACCTGAGACTGATCTGTATGCTTCTGTCCACCCCAATGTAACTCCTTATTACACACTCCAGAGCAATGTGTCCCAGTTCAAGACCTCTGATACACTCACACTTAAATAAAATCTCACACATACAAACACTTCTGGGAAAGCCTGACACAGATTTCCAGCTAATGCTGCCACCAATCAGAGTGTCTTCATCCCCTTTTAAAGGGGTGTGCAAGTATGCAAGTATTAAATTTAAATATTACAAAAATAGTAACAAATAGGTAATTACCTAAGTAGCCAGGCTTTTGGTGTGCCCAGGAAGTTATCAAGGTAAGTATAAGCACTCTCAAATCACCAAAGACAAACACTGATTGACCAGCCACAATGTAAGTTAATAAAAATATTTAATAATGAGCAAAATGATTAAAAATATTGAACAGTAATTTCCAATAAACAAACATAACTCAATCACAAGGACAATGAAATCAATAGTGCAGGATAGAAATCCAATATTCAGAAAAAAACTCTAACTGATCTGATTAGCTATAATTTTCTTATCTGACTAGAGAACACTGTCCCTGATCTAAACTAAATTATTACAATAGAGCAAAGGCAGGCTTACTGTCCTTGGTGAGTCCTTTTGGGTATCCCACTGCACAGTACATCTGTGAGCAACTGACAACTGTAACTGACAACTGACTGTTAACTGTCTTCAGCAAGCTCTTTTACAGTCTAGCTTAACTATCAGAAATGTTCCGGTTCTAATTTTCATTTCATATATTGAAAATCAACAGCTGTTTACTAAAGTTCCTTCCTATCTTTCAGCTTCTGACAGTAACACATAGCAACTGTCAACATTCCGATGGCATCATCTCGAGATCAGCTGAATCTGAGATAGTTTGCCTTTAGAATCTTTCTTCACAAACAATGCACAGCTAGAAATGTAAAAGAACATTGTTCAAGTCTTTAAAACATTCTGTACAAACAGATTATAAATCAACATGTAAGAACTTATTTACAATATCATAGCTAGTCATGCTGGCATATAGTACACAGATTAATCTGAAATTATGTACAAAACCTCAGCCAGACATGTCAGCACAAATAGTGTCTAATTTCTTCACATGGTGTATTGTCTTATTTTAATGTTTCCTATGTATACTTTATGATTCAGTTCTAAATGTTCAGGGTCTACAACCCTTACATAAAAAACAAATACATAACTTGGACATGTTATAATGGGTATGTACTGCAACAGAATCATGATGATCTAATTCCATGAAGCTCATTACCTAACATGCCAAGCAACTTGTATTTTTAATAATGTCTGAAGAGGAGGAAAATTGATCAGCAGATACTGATTTTATTATCTGGGCATCCACATTCAGACAATCACACTTTGTTGAATGCCCCATCTCCACTGAGGGACTGATTTGCAAAGGCCTCTTTGACCAGACCTGCATGACACCAAATTTGTCTCTGTGCCTTTCTTAAGTTTCTGAAACAGAAATGGCCCCAGAGAGGAGCAGTTTTTTTTTTAATTTCTTTGTACCTTAACTGGATACAAAGCAACACATTTTATTTTATAATTAAACAGCAGAGTTCAATGTGTGTTGTTTTCTGTGTGTTCTTCCTATATTATGGAAACCTTTTGGAATCTCTCTTTAGATCATTTGAATATTTTCAAAAGTTGCCAAATAAGCAGGCATTGTGTATATTTGTTTGTTCTATTTGGAAGTAGACCATAGTCCTAAGATATATGACTTGTATAGAGATTTCATAGGATCGTAGTAGGTTACTAGGCTAATGACCCTAGAGCCTTTTAAGCCTAGTCATTCATGCCCCAATTTTCCCAATTATCAAAGCTCATGGGCTGCAATAGTTCTGGTATATGCCTGTACCATAGGGCATCTACAAACTGCCCCTGTCCATAAGGGACACAAGTGACAGGTTTGAATTTGTGATTTCCCGTCCATTGGTCTAAATTGTGTTTGAACAGGCATAGTGAAAGCTCTGTTTCACATGAATTGGGAGTCTGTTCCAGAGAAGTGTTAATCTCAGCAGTATGCACTGCCTCATCAGGAAAATAGCACTTCATTAACTTTAGAACTCAATGGAAAATATGTCCGACTACCACCCTTCATCTTTCTCAGTGATCAGAGAGAAGGAAATAGCATTGCTGGAGCTAGAATTCTAATAACCATCCTAATAAGAAGCCCTGAAGTAGGTTTCGCTCTCCTAGGGCAAGGGTTTCCCCCCTTCTTTTTAATTTCAAACCTGTGGAAGAACTTTTCTTGAAGTGGAGGAGATTCGAAGCCACAGGCTCAATTTATGGAACCAGAAAAATAGATATTTAGCCCCCCTGCTTCTATTATTTGTCTGTAAAATAATCCATTAAGCCCCTTGAATCTCCTTAAATGTTCTTTGTCTGATCTGATACTTTCAGTACTAACTCAGGCAGTATTTTGGAGAGCCCCATTGGTATGCATCATCTTTTGGATATGAGAATTTAACTGACTGTCCAGTGATGAGATTCACCTCCCCCTTTCATTATTCAAAGCTGCCTGAATTTTTGGGTGGTAGGTGTGCGCATTTTCATGTACTTCATATTGATTACTGCTGCAGTAGCCTAAGCTATATGGATTATATATTGCAAAGGATATAATAGCCAGCCAGTTTTCAAAGCTTCAGGGTACCATACATGCACCCAAGATGTTAATCAGCTTGAAATGAACTGACTAAAAGTCAAGATTTGGTGCCAAGCCCTTCAGAGCTTTCATACTGCTGAAAACAATGTTCCTTTATAGGCTTTCAAGGATCGACAGTCAGCTAACACTGTTCCATTGCTGGGCAGATAAGTTCCATTTGGGGAAAAAACTTCCACTATATTTTTTGTGACAGAATAGTTACTTTTTCTGTAAAATATGTATATTTTAGCTTTGAAAAAAATGTTTTTTATTGACTGTCGTGGAATTTTAACAGTAGTATCACATTTTGTTTTACTTTTGTGCAAAAAAATTGTTAAAACTTATTTAAAACTATTTTTCCTGTGGAACAACAGGTGTTATTTTAGTTTTTAGGAATGAGATAAATGTTTAAAGTGCTTTTTATTGTGTATGTTATTTTCAGGGAAAGAGTTACTTTTTTTTAAGCTTCCCTGTTTTACCGATTATATAAGCTTCCCAGGGAATCAGACACCTTTTTCAATTTAACCATGGAACAACCTAATGGTTTCTCTGTTGCACCTTCTTCCAGTCACAAAATGAAAAAAAATTGCTAAACAGCTTTTGCCACAACAGCAGGCTAATATTTTGTCCCAGCCTCAGGTGTGTGACTGTGCTGTGGCCAAAGCTGGTTCCTTGGATTGCTCATTTTTTAACTTGGGTTTCATTGGTGTAGTCCCACAGTCACCACAGACCAGGTGTTAAACATGTCCTCTGTGGCTGTTGATGTGCTGTTGTCAGGCAGGGAAGAGACACTGTAGTGGGCCATGGGAGAAGAGGCAGGATATGCTACTCTGCTTAGCAAGAAAGCTGTGCCCATCCTTAAGGAGGTGATTGCTGGCAACTCTTGGTATTTTTCTTCAGGAATTCCTGCAAAAAAAAAGGGAATTCACAGTAAGGTGCACACACCAAAAACTAACCAAAACTCCATGTACAGAGTAGGAACCAAAGATGTAACTCAAAAAAATAAGTAGCCTCCAAAAGTCACCAAAGAAAAGTTTATTACCAAGTCACATTCATTGAGTGATAGCCTTTTATGTTGGCAAGACAGAATGGGTCCTCAAAAGGCGAATGTACAAGCACAATTTTGATATTTTGAATGGCAATGCCAACAATGTGCTATACAGGCATTCAGATGTTTGTGCTGCCTTCAAGCAATTTTCTTTTGTTATTTTTGGATAGGATTGAATCCAATGGTCATGACAGTTCATGGGAAAACAAAATAGAATACAAAGAGTTGCTGTGGCAACTCAAACTGAACTCCACTGAACTGCCAGGGTTGAATGATTATATTTCTTTATTGCCTGTATTGAAACAGAGGGTGGCAAACCTATGATTTCTGTATTGCCCTTCCATCGTTATGCTGTTATGAGAAGGTTTGTCTGTCTGCTTTTATAAAACCTCCCAGAGAATGTTAAAATAAAATTTTGTATTTTCCCTTGGACCGAGAACTAGTTTTTGGATTTTCTGCTGCAGAGATTAAAAAGTGTGATGAGACAGAGAAGCCGATTCAAAGGATCTCTTAATGTTTTCAGCTATCCTTCTCCAAGCTTATTAAGGGAGTCTATGCTCCCTCATCTAATTTCAATAAAAGGGAAAATAAACAATCCTTGCAATCTGCTGGTAAGCAGATGTTGAAAAAGCAGTGACACGGATGTTCCAAAAAGAAAGCAAGCGCACCCAAGAATAAAGAACAGTCTAATAGGTCTGAGTAACTATAAAATGGGTTTTCCTTCCACTCCCAACCTGGTAATCCTTTAATCCTCCCTGAAAGAATGAATCTCCATTTCTGTCTTTGGCAACAGATTGTTTCAAACAGACAAATTCTGAGAATAATCCATAAAGGCTACAAATGTCAGTGGAAGGTTCTCACTCCTTTTCAGGTGATTCATCCTCATCATATCTGTACTCTCACATTGCTCTCTAATGACTACTTGATAAATATTTGTAGCAAGCTTTATTCTTTTATTTCATTTTGTTGTTTAGTAGATACTGGGCTAAGGTCCTAAGGCTGAGTGAAATCTGAGAAGTACACACACACACACACACACACACACACACACACACACACACACACACACAGAGATGCATATCTATAAATGAAAAAAGAGAGGAAAGAAATTCACATAATGGGTACATTTATAAATCTTTACTGAGCTTCTTCTAGGACAACATATCTGCATATTAAAACTTTATTAATTTTTGTTATCTCGTAACAAAGTATAAAACAGACAACGTCTGACAAATTGTTTTAAGTTGCCGGACATGCTGTGCTGCCACTCACTAATTTTTTAAATAAAACTGGCACACCCACTGATAAATGGGTACTGATCAGCATGTTTCTGCTGATAGAAAAATTAATTTAGATTTAGAATTCTTAGCATCCCAGCTTTTTTTTTTCTATTTATGTAACTTTGCACGTGCTTAATGCATATTGTCTCTGTGATATAGATGTTTTTTGTTATTCATGATTAAAAGTGAGTGAAAGCATAAATATAGCCAGGGGCTGTTATAATCAAGTAATCCAGTTAATGTGTAATTAAAGGTGTCTTAATCTAGAGAAATCCCACTGTAAAAGTACAGGAAGTTCTGATTTCCAGTCTCTTGCTGGTTAACAAATCCTGAAAGTATTAGTAACTAATGAGAACAGCTGCAGCTGAAACTGTCTGCTCTCTCATGCCCACTGCCTTCCTCTTCCTGACATAAGCTCACACTAGCATGTAGTTCATATATCCAGCTTCTGAGAAAGATTATTATTTAACTAGAATGAGTGAATGATGGGACTGTTTGTAGCAGCACTATGGCTGGCTACTTGTTATACAGACTAAATATATTTTTGTCTGCAGCTGTCAATGTTTAGCTGATGTTTAAATGATTGACTCTCCAAAAATAACCAGATACCTTTCTGATCCTCATATGCCCACTCTAGTCATTTCCTAATCTGCTTGTCTATACATATAATAAAGGTAAGCCAGCATTGTTCAAAAGATAAGCAAAAAAGATTATTTCTGCTTCTTGTGCAGATGACAGTTCTTTAAATAGCCTTGTTGACAGCTTCCCGTCACCCCAGACAAATATTTGGAAGAAACACATTTTAGAAGTAACAGAAAGAGTTTAATTTTCTTGCCCAGCTTCAGAGATGAATGTTATCTACTGCACTTTTGGAATAGAACAGCTAACAAAAGGAAGAAAATAAAACAGGGAGAGAGAGAAGGGGGTTGGGGGGGGGATAAAGGACAGTTCTTTTAAACAAGTAGACACTAACAAGGGAAACATGTCCCAAGCTAAGAAGGAATTGGCTGTTTAAGGAAAAATCTAGTACTGCAAACCTGACCCTGGAACAATGTAGCTTAAAAAAGGGAGTTAATGCCGAACAGCTGCTTTAGAGCTGCTTTATCATGGAGAGCAGGGTTTACATTCATAGGACTACTAGGAAAGCAGGAATTAGGAGTTTGATGTCACAGTACACCTGGGGACAAATGACCTGACATTTAAGCTGCCTTCTGAGATAGTAGAAAATTTCAGAAATCTGGCAAACAGCTACTAGAAACTGATACACATGGTTGCTTATAGCATCTTTTACAAAACCAACCCAGATAAATAATTCTGCAACAAGGATTCTAAAAACTAATTCAACACGTAAATATTTACAACTGGATAATATAAAATGTAGAAATCAGATAGATGATTGCTGCTCATGGTAATATGTCACGGACAGAGGTGCATAAACTTCCTTTCCAATAGCACACAGTAATGTTTGTGGAACTAATAAAAATGACAGCAGAATGAAAATAAAAACAATCAAAAGGAAAATATAAGTGGAATTTGTGATGGAGACTAGAATGAGTCGGCTGGGGGGGGGGGGGGGCACCTGTTCAAGAAATATGAATAATGTCATGCAGTGTAGAACACTTTTTTGCACATTGAATAGCGTTTATATCACATCATCAAAATTTCAAAATATTGAATCTGATATGGTCGACACCATATCACCGATATTTTGAAACTTCAAACATAAAAAAAAAAAGAAAAAACTAAACATTGCAAGCAAGGGGGCAAGCACCCCTGCACCCCCCACACCCCCGCTACTTAAATATACCAATTCCAGGATCGCACTACATTGCAGTAAACAGAAATCTCCCCTTGTGGAAATTTCCGTTAAAACGTTCAATGTCTTTCACTTTCGCTTATATGGTGCCGACCATATCAGCTTCGATATTTTCAGTCTTCGACAAAGCTATATAGACCCCATTAAATGAGGGTGCCACATCCGTACTGACTATCATCTGGAGCTAATGGTCACACCACAAGGTGGCTAGCTTTGACAAAGTTGTTCTTCCATACCATATACATGGATGCTCATTCACACCTACAGACAATTTAGGTTGTCCAATCCACCTACTCCCTGTCTTTGGAATGTTGAAGGAAACAGGAGCACTCAAGAGAAAACCCATATGAACATAGAGAGGATTTGAAGACTTTGCACGGAAGGCATCCCAGGTCAGAATCAAACCGGAGAACCTCTTACTATGGGGCAATGACACCAACTGCTGTAACACTGTACCTCCCATATTTTCACAGTTAGATGGCATCATAAAAAATGGTGTAATGTATAGAAAATGAAAGTCATAAGAAGTCATAATGCCTATACAGCCATAACTGAGATATGGCTGTATTGTTGTTGTTTGGCTTTTCCCAGTTAGGGGTCACCACAGCAGAACTCCGGTCCGCTAATGATTGGCAGTAGATTTTTATGGCGCCGAGTTGCCAGCCCGATGCCCAACCTTCAGCGAAGGCAGACCCATTCACGCATGTCTTTCGGAGGCCACTTAACCATGGGGAGGACATGCAGACTCCACACAGAAGGCACACCAGCCGAGAATCGAACAGGAAAACCTCTTGCTGTGAGGCAACAATGCTACTGCTGTACCACTGTGGCTTATGGCTGTATTATGCTACCCAATTTTTAAAAGATGCAAGGAAAGGGAATTGAGAAGATAGTCTAAATGATATATAGAGCATGAAATTAAAGCCTGATTAGTGCTCAAAACATAGATGTGTATATTACAGATCATACTGGATATAAGTACTAACCCTGGTATTTAAACATAGGTACTACATGAACTTTCAATGCAAAGACTAGCACTGGACAAGACATAAAAGGTCAAAATATAAACAGAATGACCAATACTTAATCCTCATGTGGCATGCAATCTCCCAGTTCCATCTTCTCACCAGAATGTGGACATCCTCAAAACTTTTCTCAAGAAGCTAATCAATTAACCTAATATTGATAGGGCAATTATAAATATGTAGGCTGAACATGTGACTATTAATTTTAGGCACCACTTTGGTACCATTAACCACTGCTGAGATTGTGACACATAAATGGTATTGTGCTATCACGTGTGTCTCTTACTTTATAAAATAGTAAAAAAAATACATTTTTGAATTCTATTGTTTTAAAAGAGTATGTTACTTATAACATATGCTTACTCCTCTGTGTTCAGTATATACAGCCAGGCAACTGGGTCTCTTATGATATGGTAAGTGATACAGAGATCACCTTTCAAAAGCATATAAGATACTGAGTGAAAAGACACACTATCTAGTCTGTCTTTATAGCTCAAGGATTTTAGGCTTGCAGACTTTTTGTATGGTGTGACCTTGAAAGACTTTCAAATGATTTTTTTTTTTAGGGAGGAACCTTTTTTGTCCTCAGCTTCATGCTGGGGGAGGGATACCAAATGGGAAACATTCCCCAGGGCATCATGGCCCCAAGTGTGTGGGCATGTAATCATGGCAAGAGCTGTTAGACTGCCTTGGTCTTAGGCCAGATCTACAAAGGGTCACTGGATTAGATCTACCTTAGAAACAAGTATGAAAATAAAACGAGAATAGCTCATTATAATGAAGTAGATAAAGATAGTCAGAAAGATTATAAGTTCAGAAAGACAAGGCATTCAGAAAATCTGATTTTTACAAATAAACTTGACATGATGTAATGATTAAGCGAAGCAGGGAATAAGTAATTGTTTGTGTCTTTCAGCTTTTTTCCCAGTTAGGGGTCGCCACAGCGGAACTCCGGTCCACTAATGATTGGCAGTTGATTTTTACGTACCGGCTTGCCAGGCCTGACGCACAACCTTCAACGAAGGTACGCCCATTCACGCATGTCTCCACGCAGAAGATGCTCTAGGGAATAAGTAATACAAAAAAAATGTCTTTATATAAGTGACTGAGGTATGGAATAATAAAAGCTTATGAAAGGCTGCTTAGTGATAAGATTTATAAATACATAGCCTATATAGAATTGTATTTTGGAACAAACTAGACATCCAGTAGGAGGTTATATTTACTTTTGTCTGGAAGAAAATTACTAATGTATAGTATAGTCAAAAGGGTATTTCTGGCTGCTTTCCCCATAAAAGAAGAAACCTTTTTCTGTCTAAAGATCTGAACCTCCCTCTACACTCCTATACATGTGTGTGCATATGCACATGCATGCACACATGCTTGTGTGTGATGGGGAGGTTTCACTACTACTCCCTTATAGTTTAACATACTATCTTCCAAAGTTATATCATATTCTTTGAAAAGGGTGAAATAAAAGGAGGACATAACAGAAACAGCTGACTCCCTTTAGCCAGCAGTATGGTCCACCCTACTTTGCAGAAGCAAAGCCTGACTCCTCAAAAACTATCATCCCTGTGCAATACAAAGATGAACATTCCTGTTATCTCCATGGCCAGCCACCTTCTAAAGACTTATGGGAGATGCATTGTATATGTCAGCTTTCATATTTTCTTGACTGGATTTCCCATCCTCCTCTCAGCAAACAAAGACCATTTATAATGAGTCGTCTCCTTTTCTCTTTTTAGCATGCAATACCCTTGTTAATTTTCCAAGAGCATTTTGTAATAGGGTGCCTTGTATGATACTTTGAGAGAAGTGCAGAGAGGTTTAATAGTGGTGGTTTGCTTCTGTTGCATATGACATATCACCCCACCAGCAGCTCCATCCCCAACAGCTGTCTTTGCAGGTCACATTGTATTCCTGCTTTTCACTAGAGATGCCAAGACTGGAGGCATGCCTTCAGCCATCACACACCACCTGGAATGAGGTGAGCCAGTTCCACCAGTTTACTCTTCCTTCCTTGTACCTGGTTGGGTACTTTAAATTTTTGTGGCTAGCAGTAAGAACTATATGCAGAACTGATCCTAATCAAGGCATAAGCAGAGGAGATGAGCAGCTGGGGGTCTTATAGCCCCTGGGAAATTTGATGTATCAGGTAAAATGTTGATATCTGCAATTATAGGAGGTGGTTAATAAAATATTATGCATTAGTGAAAAGGGCAAGAGGGTTGCGACTGAGTTAAACTAAAATCCTGCCTATTTAACTTCCAAATTTGGTATACTTGCTTTGTCATGGTTATATCTGTGTTTAAATGTTTGGTGTGAAATAGAAACAACTAATCAGGTGAGGACTAAAATGTTATACAAAATGATTTTTTAATCCTGAGATACTGTAAACAGTTTTATATCAGCGACTCTTTTGTGGAGAGGTAGAAAAAAAGAGAAAATATTTGAGAACTTGCAATGGAACATACATTTTATGGCTTACAGGAGGAGTATCTAAGATAGCTAGGCAGACTGCACACAAAAGAGAGCTGGAGACCAGTACTGAATCATATAAAGAGGAGATGCACAACCGGGAGTCTTATAGCGCCTGGAAGTTTGATATTGCCATACTGCTCACCAGGATGGTATTAGCATGTTTGGAAAATTGACAATCTGTAAAATTAGTTTGGTAATGCAACTAATTAAAGCTAAAATGTAAGACGTTCTGTAGTATTTTCACATAAAATACTTCCTCTTCCAAAATGCAAGATATGGTTTTCATTATGTAAAGCATCTGTTTCTGTTTAGACTTTGATAAAGATCAAAGGGTTGACAGTGGGCATAGAGGGGTAAGGCTGTGAGCTGTAGTTCCTGTGGCAAAGGGTTTCATTCTTACAGCCCTCATTTGCCTGTTGTGTGACCTTAAGCAAGTCACTTAACCTGATATTGTTCCCAGGTCACTCCTGAAAACTAACCATGTATCCAGTGGGCCTACCTGGTTAACAAATGGGTGTTACTATTAAAATCACTTTTAAAACATTATCCACCAATATGTTTTTTTTTGGCATCAAAATATGCATTTAAAAAATGTAATGCATCGCCATGCCTCTATTTATAATGCTTTTGTCACATTTTAAAGATAGTCATTTCACACGAACTTCTCATCAACGATGAACTGTGATTTTTGAGAAGGAATAGGAAATTAAACTTTTCTTATCTAACTGTGAATTATCAGTTGCACAGTTTATGGCAGGGAATACATTAAATGTAGAAATTTGAAGTCAAAATGATTAAGGAAAAAAGTAAGGGCAATTCTGACAATGAAGTAAATCATGAACTTTCTTGAAATATACTACAGTGTTTATTATCGTTCACATTTCACTGCTAGGCAGTGGAGATATCATTTTTATTTTCTTTATAAATAAAGGAGACCAATGGTGGAAGACCTCCAGAAGTGTAGCAAGGAAATCTTGAAATCTTGCACAGAGAGTGATGCACCATCTTGTAAAGTATATACAGTGCATAATGAGATGCTCATGCTGGTGCCCCATATAAGCTGATGCCATGGCTTAGAACCTCATCAGGCATGTCCTTCCATCAAAGTTCCATTTAGTAAGTATGAGTGTTTAGAAAGGTGTGTTCAAAACATATATAATGGGTGTGGGGTTTAAATCCTCACCATTTGCACCAATATTAATTAGCTTATAACCATACCCAATGCCACTTATAAGCAAAAGCTACAGTGTATCAATCCCACTAACTAGAACAAGAAATGGTATACATGAGGTGTTTGGCTTTAAAATCAGATATCAGATTAGCACTTCTGCTTTAGGATATGACCTACACCAGCCAAACCCAAATAATGTTCACACTAAACACATACATAGTAGAGTTATGAACATGAGCTTCCTAGTGTCTTACCCCCCCCCCCAAGCCATGTGCCTTACAATGCTAGCTTACCAAAAGTAACGGCAACTGTGCTAAAACTAACATTCATGCAAACACAATCATTTTTATAAGAAGCTAAATATATATGTCAGTGCCACAAACAATTCCTTACTCCAGTGGTAGTTTACTACCAATGGCCAGGCCAGTCTGGCACATCAAGGTTACAATTACTCCACATTCTTAAAACTAAGGCAACTGTACTCTAATACTTTAGGGTAGATTAACTAAGCAATCTCTCTCGCTCTTTGATGTCAACACAGGAAATTCACTATTGCAGTGAATTAATTATTAAATACATTAAGCTACAAGCCATAAAGTTTTGAAACTGAATAAATAAAATTATTTTCTTAAAGAAAAGCCCACCTTCACTTGTCATTGAACTCGGTCATAACATTTCTTTTCTGCCTACACAATAATTCCAGGATGGTTTAATTACCAGATACCATCCTGTACTTTATAAGCTGTTCATTTCCTTATCTTTGAATCATAAGAAAGTAAAGCTCACCCACTTTTTTTAATTTAAACTCTCGTGCTATGGCAGGAGAATTTATCTTCACTCGTGTGGCATACTATAAATGCAGGAACATTTGTACTTTTTCCTATCAGGTACTGTTTTGCATAGACAATCCTCAGTCTTGCCCTCTGTCTTTCTGACAGCAGCAGATATAAAACGTGTGGTGAAACATTTCTCCACTGCTTTTGCCGCAGAGAGGAAGACAAATATTGGCATCTTTTTGAACAGGTTTTCTGCAAGTGCAACATCTTTGCATCCAGTAGTTTTACTGGTTTGCACAGCACATAAAATAACTGATTTCTTATGTTCAAGGAGCATGTCTCGATAGTGCGCTACAATATAACTAATCAAGAAGGTAAATGCAATAGAAGTGGGACAGAGTAATGAAGGAAGACATTTGCACCTCAGTAAAAGAAAATCATAACATCTGAAGTTCAAGGACAATTTATATCTTTTTTTGAAGGAATATAATGCTTCATTGTAAGGGTATAGACAGCATAGCAAGAATTATAAAGTAAAATACTTTTGAACAAATACAACACATTTTACAGCACTCAAGTGAGGAGAAAAATCAATCTTCCAACTGGGGCTATGGGGGAAATAGAGGAAATAGTGTGTAGGTCTCTCAATTTTTTTGATGTAACATCTGCCAATTCCATCTCCTAGTTTACAGTGACTGTTTTGACACCTCGAGAGGAGTATGGAGGGATGGTCTGTCATTACTTGTAGGACTACACGCTGACAGACTTGGAAATACCTGCAATCCAGCTACTTTATTTTATTGGCAATTTAAAAGTGCCATGAACAGATTACAGCAGCTCTCAGAGCAATGAAATATTTAATGGAAGGGGAAAACATGTTACTGCCTTATGGCTATTATGGTTTATACAGAAGGGGCTTCAAATACACTCAGGGAACTAGAAGACAAAGCAGATAAACGCAATCACAAGTTAGGTCTACTAATGTTATTTTGTGATAAAACAATAAAATATAATAAAAAGGTCATACTTAGAGTAATGCTGGTGCATTAGAACATTGAACACATTTTTGAGTTACAAGGTGGAGTTTACCTTTAAAGTTCATGTGCAGTCAGAGCACCTACCTTATGGTCAGTGTTCTGGTTCCCTGTTATTCTTCCTTGTGTGTTCCAATAACCAGTTCTAAAATTCAATTTTAAAAATGGGTGCGATAATTAGTTAATCACAATGGTCCCATTCAGCTCTGCACATATGCTGGTCTGCTAACAGGTCATGTTCCGTCTTGATGCAAATTAGTGGAATGGCTTCTTCAGAGCCAGAGATCATGTATCTCATGCAGATATACACCAATGTGTCTGAAAAACGTAAAAAAATATTTATACATTACCTATAATGTATTATTGGAATGAGAAACCTAAAAGTAGATTATGTCAGCATTACCAATAATGCACTATTGAAGGAGTTTGAGGAAAAGTAGTGATTAGAAAAACAGTGCTGCACAAAGAAACTGTACAAAAAGGCCATGCAGACAAAGAATTACCAGTTAAGATCGCAGTCCATTCATTGTTATTATGCTCTGCAGTCTAATTGCTTTTTATAGTTTTTACTGTGGAATTTAGTAAAATAAGCAAAACAAATGAAAAAAAATGTGAACCTTCCCCCCACCCCAGGATTGAAAAACATTTTTTGCATTACAGTAAGTGATTTGGAGCAAAGAGTGGCCACCTGCAGGGTAGGGGCAATTCAGAGTCACACTGAGCATCAGTGTGGAAACTTGAAAAATTCCATAGCCTTCATACTATTGCAAGTGGGAGTATAATGACAAAGTAAGGAGCAATATTATTAAAATGAGGGTGCTTGTGAATGCTAATGAGGGTAACCAACATGCAAGAGTGATTCAGAGATGCATATTATACCATGCCAAGAGATGCTAGTTCCAGAGTTAATGACGGCAATAAAATTCTGGAGTTATATGAGATGGACCTTGATTAAATGTATGGAGCAGCTGCTGTACTAGAAAATCTACATATGCAACATGCTGTGCTCATGCTGGTAGTTAACCTTAGTTGCCCGTTATCATCAATCCATGATTAACAAGTTTTATCCTCCATGACACTGAAATAGTGGACTGGGGCATCATGCAGGAGATGGTTGAGATGTGTTGCCCTCATATATAGGCTCACAGGATGGATTGAGTACCTATTCTTGTGGATGCCAGGGTATGTGAGGCTTTATGAATACTAGCTACAGGCACATTTCAGTGACCAGCGGAGGACATAGTGGATGTATCCTAGGCATCTGCCACAAGGATTGTCTACCAGTTCCTCAATGTCATGTTACAGCATGAGGAAAAGCATATGTGGTTACCACACTCCACAGAGGAAGGAGCCAACACTATGGAGGCTATTTATGGCATAGCCCACTTTCCAAAGGTACTGGGGCCATAAATTGCATCCACATTGCAATGTTGGCCTCATCTGGGGAACAGTGAAGAAAGTATAACAACTGCAAGGTGTCCTGTTCTATGAATTGTCAGATGGTTTGTAATGCACAGGGTGTAACATATAATATGTCTGCAGACCACCCAGGAAGTGCCCATGACTTCTACATATGCAACATATATTAGCATATTGTGCAGGGTGATTTTATTCGAGGGACATCTTATTGGCAGTGATGGAAATGCTCTTGAGATATAGTTAATGACACATATTAGACATCTCCATACCATGGCAGAGTATGACTGTGCCCTGTCACAGACCTGTGTCATTGTTGAACAAGTGTTTAGCCTGATAATGCCTGCTTCCACTGTCTGAATGTACCTGGGGTTGCCCTGTAGTATGATCCTGATACATACAGTAAGATATTTTTATGTGCAATATTACATGACATCATTATATGTAAGCATTTACAGCAGGGTAGTCATATCCAGGGGCAGAAAGTCTCAGACACAGTGGTGGAGGATGTGCTTGATAAAGAGTCCTTGGAGGAGCAGGCTGCAAGAGAGGACTCTATGAGATAAAGGCTGGAGCAATATGCCATAGCACTAGCTAAGAAGCAGCAGCTTGTTCATAACTATTAACGTAAATAAAGCATTATACAGGAAATTAAAAAGTCTCAACATCATCATCAGCCCCCTTTTACCCGTTTTTTACATGGGGTTGGTGTATTGAGTCAACTGTCACCAACTTTCTCTATTCAATGTCACTCTCCTCTCTTTCTCAACACTCATGCTTGACTGTTCATGGACTTTTCTCAAACAATCCATCCACCTCTTTGCTGAATGCCCTTGTTTCTTCTTGTCTTCTTCCTGTCCTTCCTGTCCCAAATCTTCTTCACCATATTGTCTTCTGCTTTTATGCACATATGTGTGAACTACCATAATCTGTTCTCTTTGACTTTTTCTGCAATTGAAGCTACATTGGCTTCTGCTCTTATGCCCTCATTTCTTCTCCTGTCCCACAGTGTGCATCCTACCAATTGTCTCAGGCACATCATCTCCATAATCTCTAATTTCCTCCACTGTTCTGCTTTTACTGCCCAGGTTTCTGTACCACATGGTAGCACTGGTCGCACCAATGTTTGTGCACCTTATTTTTCAACGTCTTTGGCATTCTTCTCTTGTACACTGCCACTGGCACTCTAGGCTAGGTGGCTGCAGCCCCTCTGATTCTAGGTTTGACCCCTTCATTCAGACTTCCCTTCTCAACTACCTCACCCCATTTGTTGCCATTACAACTGTCTTATCTGTACTCAGTTTCATCCCATATGCCTTCAGTTTTGCATTCCATCCCTCTGGCCTTCCTGAAGTTCTTGCTCAGAGTCTGTCTGTAATACTGCATCATCTGCATACAGCAACTTTGCTGATCTATCCTGTCTGAACTATTTGTTGATGCAGTCCATTACCAGTATGAACAGCAATTGGCTCAGACCTGAACCCTGATGCACACCCATTTCCACTGGGATCCCATCTGTGAGACTGAACATTGTGCTTAAGTCATTGGGTCCTTGTACATAGCCTGCACTAATTCTACTAATGTTTCTGAGAAACCAAATCAGTGTTGGACTGCCAAAATCAACTTTATTCAGAACTTGCAAACTTCGTATCATTTGTGTTGTATCCTGATCTGAATGCAAACTGCTCATCTCTCACCTTTTTACTATTACTTTGCATATTTGTTTATCAGTCACCCTCTCCAGACCATTTGTGCAGTGTGACAGGAATTTGATACTGTCACAAAAAGAGATACTAAGTATATACTGCTGCAGAGTCAAAAGTACAAAGCACAACGAAAAAGTTGAGGTAAAAAACACACCTTTATCAAACACAAAGCTTTCAGGTACAAGACCCTCTCTCAATGATAGGCACAGGTACAATAAAATCAGACATTAAATACACACCCAACACATCACATGACCCGCAGCCATGGTCATGTGACTAATACATTAAAATAATTACGTTACTTATAATTTTAAGACATAAACAAGTAAAATTAGATAAAATTCATACATACATATATTTGCTTACTTTTGTGTACTTATATTTACATGCACATATATATACGCAAATACATTGCCTATATTACTTTAACTTAGTGTGTTGTATTTTTATTAGAACAGGTTTTAAGGAAACATCAAAATTTAATCCAGGGGATGTATTAGCTGCTAGCCTTACTATCCACTCATATTCTTTATTATCTAAATGATTACACAAGTCCTCTCCCCTAATAGAGCTAACAACACATTCTATTACTCTAAACTTGAAACTGTGTGTAGAACCACAATTTAAAATATGCTTAGATAGAGCATTAGTCTCCACTCCCCTCCTTATACTTGATTTATGCTCTATGATGCGTTCCTTAAGTTTTCTAGTCGTCTTGCCGACATAGAAACAAGCGCATGCCTCACACGTTGCCAAATAGACAATGTTACTTGTCATACAAGTTGCATGGCACCGAAAAGTAAATATCTTCTTAGTGACAGGATGAACAAAACTACTACCACATTCTGAAGAATCAGCTCTCTGTTTGTATATATCACTACAGCAACTACAATTATAACAACTAGAGGTACCAATACCTAGTCCATTAAGGGAAGTAGCATTCACATATTCAAAATCTTTGTAAGCTAGAACATTCTTAATAGTTCTCATATTTCTGTATGTGAACAAAGGAACTTCACCTACAACTAATCTAATATCTTCTTGAGCTAATAGCACCTTCCAGTATTTCCTTATTATAGTTCTGACTGCATATGAAAGAGAGTTGTAAGACATAATAAATCTTACATTAACCCTTTTATTTAATTTGTCCATTGGGACAACAACATCTGTACTTGTATTCAAAAATACAGATGAATACATGGAATACCTATTAGATACTACATGTTCTCTAGCTTCTACCAGCATACCTTCTGGATAGCCACTTCTTCTAAAGTCTCCACATGCCTCATCAATTTGTTGTAAACACTTGACATTGTCAGTGTTTAACCTACTAACTCTTGCCAGTTGCCCCTTACTATACCCCTAAAATATGGGGTGCATGCATACTAGACGATGCAAGTATCTTCCTGATGAAACTTCCTTCTTAAAAACAGAAGTGTTAATAACATTGTTCTCCTTAGTTAAAGAAATATCCAGAAAATTGACGAATGTCTTAGAATAATCAGCCTTAAAGTGTAGAAAGGAAGTAGTATTATTCAAATATATAATATAGTCTTGTAACTCACTGGATGTTCCTTTCCATAAAAGAAAGCAATCATCTACGAATCTCTGATATAAAACTATATTTTCATTCAAAAAGGTAGTTCCATTACCAACATAAGATTTCTCCCATTCATAGAGAACAATGTTTGCATATGTATTTGCTACCGGGGTTCCCATAGCCACCCCCGTTTGCTGCAAATGCGTTTGCTGCAAATAATATTCCTTATTGAATATAAAGATATTATTTTTTAAAACTATATCCAACAACATGCAAATGTTCTCTGTGTGCCTAACAGTAAAAGTGGAAGAGTGACTTAAAAAATCCCTTATTGAATTGATGCCATATTCATTTGGTATGACAGTAAATAATGAAGTAATATCTAACACAACCATGTATATATTCTGACAATCCATGTTAGATTGCTTAACTTTTAAATACCATGTTCTAAGTTTAATAAGAAAATCAGTGCTGTCTTTAAGGACAGTTTCACATTTACCCAAAAGTGGTTGTAACTGCCTCTGTAAGTACAAAGAGATAGGTTCTGTTATCCAACCATTTCCTGAGACAATAGGTCTCATAGGGGGATTTTCACATGATTTATGCACTTTCGGAATGCCATATAGTTGGGGAATGATAGGACTAGAAACAGTGAAAAAATGAAAAAGATCCAAAGAGATGTCACCTGACAACTGTAAGTCATATATACACATGTTAACATAACAAATACACTTTTTTACATCAGCATATTGTATCAGTTTGTATGCAGTAGCATCCCCAATCAAAGATAATACTGAGCTTATATACTTGTTCCTATCCATTAGAACTATGGAGCCCCCTTTATCAGCCTGCTTTATTACCACATTAGGTTCACTTTTTAATTCAGACAATGCTTTGTATTCATCATAAGAGAGATTGTAACGTCCATTAGCTTTTCTATTACTATATACATGTCTTATTTCAGTTTCACATAAGTCATTAAATGCCAGTAAAACTGGAGCATACACTGGTACAAACGTACTACGTCTTTTACAAGCAGTAGACTCATAAGTATCACTTTTAAACATCACTTTTAGAGCTACAGATCTAATAAACAATTTTAAATCAGTTATAACTTTTACCATGTCTTCCACACTTGTAGGTATAAAATTCATACCTTTGCTCAAAAGAGAATAATGATGGTCATTCACAACAAAGGAAGATAGATTTACTATGCCTGCTACTGCCTTCTGGCTAATTTCAGTTGCTTTGGGGGGCTCTCATTCTTCCGTTTGTTGTCCTGCACTACCATATTGTTCCTATGTTTACTTCTTCCCCTCGACGTTGACCTCGAGCTGTTTGAGCGTTCTTTGATACGTTCCGCTTGCTGCAGTTGAAATGGTTTAAAGAAATTATTTAAAGTTTGTTGTGAAGATCGTAAAGACAACCCAGGCCCGCCTTCATTAGTAGCTGTTGAAGCAGTAGATGTAGAAGCAGATTCAGTAACTGCACAAGCCACAGTGCTACTTAGAGCTGCCGCGCCCTCAGTGATGTCATCGGTATGTGAAGTGGATAGCAGTTCTGGCTCCAAGTTCAAAGCATTAGTTGTTAACAGGGGAAACTCATCTAGGGAATTTAAAGGTGTAGTATATGCTTTCTGCTTCATTGTTGTAGGTACAGATTCACTATTAAAGTTGTTAGGTTTATTCACTTGTGGAACAGTTCTTTCAACTTTAGGCCATGAGAAAATATTACCTGATTGGTAATCTCCCATGTCACGTACAAGTTTTCTTTTTTTCACAGTTTCTAGTCGATCGTCCATGGTGGCTAGCCTATCCAACATGGACTGGTAAACAGTTTGCATGGATGAAAAACATGACAAAGATAAAAGTTCATCTTCCAGTGTGAGAATTTCATTTTTCATTTCATTCTCAATGTCACTAAAGAACTTATTCATAAGTACCATATAGTCATGGCTTAACTTCAAATTTAAGCACTGCCACTGCTTTAACAGTTCAGGATATGTATTTCCATATGAGGGCATTTTTAATGCCCTCAAACCACGTGGTGCAATACCTTTTTCCAGATAAGCATCAAAGCTAAAACGTTGCCATTGCAAACGCTTATAGGTACCAACCCTCCTTTCCAATATTTGTACTTTATGTTCAAAGTCCAATGCATTAGAAAATGAAATAGTGGTAGTCTTGTGCTGAAGTACAGGAATCTCTGTTGTAACAAGTAACAAAGGATTAATCTCTTTTTCAAAGAGATGCTTTAAACGATTTCTAGACTCCATCTTTGGCTGCTACAGGCTGAAAAACCCAACTTGCAGTATAAAGCACCAAAGGAACACCAAGTATATACTGCTGCAGAGTCAAAAGTACAAAGCACAACGAAAAAGTTGAGGTAAAAAACACACCTTTATCAAACACAAAGCTTTCAGGTACAAGACCCTTTCTCAATGATAGACACAGGTACAATAAAATCAGACATTAAATACACGCCCAACACATCACGTGACCCGCAGCCATGGTCATGTGACTAATACATTAAAATAATTACATTACTTATAATTTTAAGACATAAACAAGTAAAATTAGATAAAATTCATACATACATATATTTGCTTACTTTTGTGTACTTATATTTACATGCACATATATATATACGCAAATACATTGCCTATATTACTTTAACTTAGTGTGTTGTATTTTTCTTAGAACAGGTTTTAAGGAAACATCAAAATTTAATCCAGGGGATGTATTAGCTGCTAGCCTTACTATCCACTCATATTCTTTATTATCTAAATGATTACACAAGTCCCCTCCCCTAATAGAGCTAACAACACATTCTATTACTCTAAACTTGAAACTGTGTGTAGAACCACAATTTAAAATATGCTTAGATAGAGCATTAGTCTCCACTCCCCTCCTTATACTTGATTTATGCTCTATGATGCGTTCCTTAAGTTTTCTAGTCGTCTTGCCGACATAGAAACAAGCATGCCTCACACATTGCCAAATAGACAATGTTACTTGTCATACAAGTTGCATGGCACCGAAAAGTAAATATCTTCTTAGTGACAGGATGAACAAAACTACTACCACATTCTGAAGAATCAGCTCTCTGTTTGTATATATCACTACAGCAACTACAATTATAACAACTAGAGGTACCAATACCTAGTCCATTAAGGGAAGTAGCATTCACATATTCAAAATCTTTGTAAGCTAGAACATTCTTAATAGTTCTCATATTTCTGTATGTGAACAAAGGAACTTCACCTACAACTAATCTAATATCTTCCTGAGCTAATAGCACCTTCCAGTATTTCCTTATTATAGTTCTGACTGCATATGAAAGAGAGTTGTAAGACATAATAAATCTTACATTAACCCTTTTATTTAAATTGTCCATTGGGACAACAACATCTGTACTTGTATTCAAAAATACAGATGAATACATGGAATACCTATTAGATACTACATGTTCTCTAGCTTCTACCAGCATACCTTCTGGATAGCCACTTCTTCTAAAGTCTCCACATGCCTCATCAATTTGTTGTAAACACTTGACATTGTCAGTGTTTAACCTACTAACTCTTGCCAGTTGCCCCCTTACTATACCCCTAAAAATATGGGGTGCAGGCATACTAGACGCATGCAAGTATCTTCCTGATGAAACTTCCTTCTTAAAAACAGAAGTGTTAATAACATTGTTCTCCTTAGTTAAAGAAATATCCAGAAAATTGACGAATGTCTTAGAATAATCAGCCTTAAAGTGTAGAAAGGAAGTAGTATTATTCAAATATATAATATAGTCTTGTAACTCACTGGATGTTCCTTTCCATAAAAGAAAGCAATCATCTAATCTCTGATATAAAACTATA
The DNA here is from genome assembly GCF_019279795.1 of Protopterus annectens. Classification (NCBI taxonomy): domain Eukaryota; kingdom Metazoa; phylum Chordata; order Ceratodontiformes; family Protopteridae; genus Protopterus; species Protopterus annectens. The sequence goes on from NC_056731.1 coordinate 1,959,546,474, forward strand.
TTTTCATTCAAAAGGTAGTTCCATTACCAACATAAGATTTCTCCCATTCATACAGAACAATGTTTGCATATGTATTTGCTACGGGGTTCCCATAGCCACCCGTTGCTGCAAATAATATTCCTTATTGAATATAAAGATATTATTTTTTAAAACTATATCCAACAACATGCAAATGTTCTCTGTGTGCCTAACAGTAAAAGTGGAAGAATGACTTAAAAATTCCCTTATTGAATTGATGCCATATTCATTTGGTATGACAGTAAATAATGAAGTAATATCTAACACAACCATGTATATATTCTGACAATCCATGTTAGATTGCTTAACTTTTAAATACCATGTTCTAAGTTTAATAAGAAAATCAGTGCTGTCTTTAAGGACAGTTTCACATTTACCCAAAAGTGGTTGTAACTGCCTATGTAAGTACAAAGAGATAGGTTCTGTTATCCAACCATTTCCTGAGACAATAGGGCTCATAGGGGGATTTTCACATGATTTATGCACTTCGAATGCCATATAGTTGGGGAATGATAGGACTAGAAACAGTGAAAAAATGAAAAAGATCCAAAGAGATGTCACCTGACAACTGTAAGTCATATATACACATGTTAACATAACAAATACACTTTTTTACATCAGCATATTGTATCAGTTTGTATGCAGTAGCATCCCCAATCAAAGATAATACTGAGCTTATATACTTGTTCCTATCCATTAGAACTATGGAGCCCCCTTTATCAGCCTGCTTTATTACCACATTAGGTTCACTTTTTAATTCAGACAATGCTTTGTATTCATCATAAGAGAGATTGTAACTTCCATTAACTTTTCTGTTACTATATACATGTCTTATTTCAGTTTCACATAAGTCATTAAATGCCAGTAAAACTGGAGCATACACTGGTACAAACGTACTACGTCTTTTACAAGCAGTAGACTCATAAGTATCACTTTTAAACATCACTTTTAGAGCTACAGATCTAATAAACAATTTTAAATCAGTTATAACTTTTACCATGTCTTCCACACTTGTAGGTATAAAATTCATACCTTTGCTCAAAAGAGAATAATGATGGTCATTCACAACAAAGGAAGATAGATTTACTATGCCTGCTACTGCCTTCTGGATAATTTCAGTTGCTTTGGGGGGCTCTCATTCTTCCGTTTGTTGTCCTGCACTACCATATTGTTCCTATGTTTACTTCTTCCCCTCGACGTTAACCTCGAGCTGTTTGAGCGTTCTTTGATACGTTCCGCTTGCTGCAGTTGAAAAGGTTTAAAGAAATTATTTAAAGTTTGTTGAGAAGATCGTAAAGACAACCCAGGCCTGCCTTCATTAGTAGCTGTTGAAGCAGTAGATGTAGAAGCAGATTCAGTAACTGCACAAGCCACAGTGCTACTTAGAGCTTCCGCGCCCTCAGTGATGTCATCGGTATGTGAAGTGGATAGCAGTTCTGGCTCCAAGTTCAAAGCATTAGTTGTTAACAGGGGAAACTCATCTAGGGAATTTAAAGGTGTAGTATATGCTTTCTGCTTTATTGTTGTAGGTACAGATTCACTATTAAAGTTGTTAGGTTTATTCACTTGTGGAACAGTTCTTTCAACTTTAGGCCATGAGAAAATATTACCTGATTGGTAATCTCCCATGTCACAAGTTTTCTTTTTTTCACAGTTTCTAGTCGATCATCCATGGTGGCTAGCCTATCCAACATGGACTGGTAAACAGTTTGCATGGATGAAAAACATGACAAAGATAAAAGTTCTCACACTGAAAACTTGTACGTGACATGAGAGATTACCAATCAGGTAATATTTTCTCATGGCCTAAAGTTGAAAGAACTGTTCCACAAGTGAATAAACCTAACAACTTTAATAGTGAATCTGTACCTACAACAATGAAGAAGAAAGCATATACTACACCTTTAAATTCCCTAGATGAGTTTCCCCTTTTAACAACTAATGCTTTGAACTTGGAGCCAGAACTGCTATCCACTTCACATACCGATGACATCACTGAGGGCGCGGCAGCTCTAAGTAGCACTGTGGCTTGTGCAGTTACTGAATCTGCTTCTACATCTACTGCTTCAACAGCTACTAATGAAGGCGGGCCTGGGTTGTCTTTACGATCTTCACAACAAACTTTAAATATTTTCTTTAAACCATTTCAACTGCAGCAAGCGGAACGTATCAAAGAACGCTCAAACAGCTCGAGGTTAACGCGGAGGGGAAGAAGTAAACATAGGAACAATATGGTAGTGCAGGACAACAAACGGAAGAATGAGAGCCCCCCAAAGCAACTGAAATTAGCCAGAAGGCAGTAGCAGGCATAGTAAATCTATCTTCCTTTGTTGTGAATGACCATCATTATTCTCTTTTGAGCAAAGGTATGAATTTTATACCTACAAGTGTGGAAGACATGGTAAAAGTTATAACTGATTTAAAATTGTTTATTAGATCTGTAGCTCTAAAAGTGATGTTTAAAAGTGATACTTATGAGTCTACTGCTTGTAAAAGACGTAGTACGTTTGTACCAGTGTATGCTCCAGTTTTACTGGCATTTAATGACTTATGTGAAACTGAAATAAGACATGTATATAGTAATAGAAAAGCTAATGGACGTTACAATCTCTCATGATGAATACAAAGCATTGTCTGAATTAAAAAGTGAACCTAATGTGGTAATAAAGCAGGCTGATAAAGGGGCTCCATAGTTCTAATGGATAGGAACAAGTATATAAGCTCAGTATTATCTTTGATTGGGGATGCTACTGCATACAAACTGATACAATATGCTGATGTAAAAAAGTGTATTTGTTATGTTAACATGTGTATATATGACTTACAGTTGTCAGGTGACATCTCTTTGGATCTTTTTCATTTTTTCACTGTTTCTAGTCCTATCATTCCCCAACTATATGGCATTCCGAAAGTGCATAAATCATGTGAAAATCCCCCTATGAGACCTATTGTCTCAGGAAATGGTTGGATAACAGAACCTATCTCTTTGTACTTACAGAGGCAGTTACAACCACTTTTGGGTAAATGTGAAACTGTCCTTAAAGATAGCACTGATTTTCTTATTAAACTTAGAACATGGTATTTAAAAGTTAAGCAATCTAACATGGATTGTCAGAATATATACATGGTTGTGTTAGATATTACTTCATTATTTACTGTCATACCAAATGAATATGGCATCAATTCAATAAGGGAATTTTTAAGTCACTCTTCCACTTTTACTGTTAGGCACACAGAGAACATTTGCATGTTGTTGGATATAGTTTTAAAAATAATATCTTTATATTCAATAAGGAATATTATTTGCAGCAAACGTTATGGGAACCCCGGTAGCAAATACATATGCAAACATTGTTCTCTATGAATGGGAGAAATCTTATGTTGGTAATGGAACTACCTTTTGAATGAAAATATAGTTTTATATCAGAGATTCGTAGATGATTGCTTTCTTTTATGGAAAGGAACATCCAGTGAGTTACAAGACTATATTATATATTTGAATAATACTACTTCCTTTCTACACTTTAAGGCTGATTATTCTAAGACATTCACAATTTTCTGGATATTTCTTTAACTAAGGAGAACAATGTTATTAACACTTCTGTTTTAAGAAGGAAGTTTCATCAGGAAGATACTTGCATGCCTAGTATGCATGCACCCCATATTTTTAGGGTATAGTAAGGGGCAACTGGCAAGAGTTAGTAGGTTAAACACTGACAATGTCAAGTGTTTACAACAAGTTGATGAGGCATGTGGAGACTTTAGAAGAAGTGGCTATCCAGAAGGTATGCTGGTAGAAGCTAGAGAACATGTAGTATCTAATAGGTATTCCATGTTTTCATCTGTATTTTTGAATACAAGTACAGATGTTGTTGTCCCAATGGACAAATTAAATAAAAGGGTTAATGTAAGATTTATTATGTCTTACAACTCTCTTTCATATGCAGTCAGAACTATAATAAGGAAATACTGGAAGGTGCTATTAGCTCAGGAAGATATTAGATTAGTTGTAGGTGAAGTTCCTTTGTTCACATACAGAAATATGAGAACTATTAAGAATGTTCTAGCTTACAAAGATTTTGAATATGTGAATGCTACTTCCCTTAATGGAGTAGGTATTGGTACCTCTAGTTGTTATAATTGTAGTTGCTGTAGTGATATATACAAACAGAGACCTGATTCTTCAGAATGTGGTAGTAGTTTTGTTCATCCTGTCACTAAGAAGATATTTACTTTTCGGTGCCATGCAACTTGTATGACAAGTAACATTGTCTATTTGGCAACGTGTGAGGCATGCGCTTGTTTCTATGTCGGCAAGACGACTAGAAAACTTAACTTGTATGACAAGTAACATTGTCTATTTGGCAACGTGTGAGGCATGCGCTTGTTTCTATGTCGGCAAGACGACTAGAAAACTTAAGGAACGCATCATAGAGCATAAATCAAGTATAAGGAGGGGAGTGGAGACTAATGCTCTATCTAAGCATATTTTAAATTGTGGTTCTACACACAGTTTCAAGTTTAGAGTAATAGAATGTGTTGTTAGCTCTATTAGGGGAGGGGACTTGTGTAATCATTTAGATAATAAAGAATATGAGTGGATAGTAAGGCTAGCAGCTAATACATCCCCTGGATTAAATTTTGATGTTTCCTTAAAACCTGTTCTAATAAAAATACAACACACTAAGTTAAAGTAATATAGGCAATGTATTTGCTTATATATATATATGTGCATGTAAATATAAGTACACAAAAGTAAGCAAATATATGTATGTATGAATTTTATCTAATTTTACTTGTTTATGTCTTAAAATTATAAGTAATGTAATTATTATAATGTATTAGTCACATGACCATGGCTGCGGGTCACGTGATGTGTTGGGCGTGTATTTAATGTCTGATTTTATTGTACCTGTGTCTATCATTGAGAAAGGGTCTTGTACCTGAAAGCTTTGTGTTTGATAAAGGTGTGTTTTTTTACCTCAACTTTTACGTTGTGCTTTGTACTTTTGACTCTGCAGCAGTATATACTTGGTGTTCCTTTGGTGCTTTATACTGCAAGTTGGGTTTTTCAGCCTGTAGCAGCCAAAGATGGAGTCTAGAAATCGTTTAAAGCATCTCTTTGAAAAAGAGATTAATCCTTTGTTACTTGTTACAACAGAGATTCCTGTACTTCAACACAAGACTACCACTATTTCATCTACTAATGCGTTGGACTTTGAACATAAAGTACAAATATTGGAAAGGAAGGTTGGTACCTATAAGCGTTTGCAATGGCAACATTTTAGCTTTGATGCTTATCTGGAAAAAGGTATTGCGCTACGTGGTTTGAGGGTATTAAAAATGCCCTCATATGGAAATACATATCCTGAACTGTTAAAGCAGTGGCAGTGCTTAAATTTGAAGTTAAGCCATGACTATATGGTACTTATGAATAAGTTCTTTAGTGACATTGAGAATGAAATGAAAAAGAAATTCTCACACTGGAAGATGAACTTTATCTTTGTCATGTTTTTCATCCATGCAAACTGTTTACCAGTCCATGTTGGATAGGCTAGCCACCATGGATGATCGACTAGAAACTGTGAAAAAAAGAAAACTTGTACGTGACATGGGAGATTACCAATCAGGTAATATTTTCTCATGGCCTAAAGTTGAAAGAACTGTTCCACAAGTGAATAAACCTAACAACTTTAATAGTGAAGCTGTACCTACAACAATGAAGCAGAAAGCATATACTACACCTTTAAATTCCCTAGATGAGTTTCCCCTGTTAACAACTAATGCTTTGAACTTGGAGCCAGAACTGCTATCCACTTCACATACCGATGACATCACTGAGGGTGCGGCAGCTCTAAGTAGCACTGTGGCTTGTGCAGTTACTGAATCTGCTTCTACATCTACTGCTTCAACAGCTACTAATGAAGGCGGGCCTGGGTTGTCTTTACGATCTTCACAACAAACTTTAAATAATTTCTTTAAACCTTTTCAACTGCAGCAAGCGGAACGTATCAAAGAACGCTCAAACAGCTCGAGGTCAACGTCGAGGGGAAGAAGTAAACATAGGAACAATATGGTAGTGCAGGACAACAAACGGAAGAATGAGAGCCCCCCAAAGCAACTGAAATTAGCCAGAAGGCAGTAGCAGGCATAGTAAATCTATCTTCCTTTGTTGTGAATGACCATCATTATTCTCTTTTGAGCAAAGGTATGAATTTTATACCTACAAGTGTGGAAGACATGGTAAAAGTTATAACTGATTTAAAATTGTTTATTAGATCTGTAGCTCTAAAAGTGATGTTTAAAAGTGATACTTATGAGTCTACTGCTTGTAAAAGACGTAGTACGTTTGCACCAGTGTATGCTCCAGTTTTACTGGCATTTAATGACTTATGTGAAACTGAAATAAGACATGTATATAGTAATAGAAAAGCTAATGGACAATACAATCTCTCTTATGATGAATACAAAGCATTGTCTGAATTAAAAAGTGAACCTAATGTGGTAATAAAGCAGGCTGATAAAGGGGGCTCCATAGTTCTAATGGATAGGAACAAGTATATAAGCTCAGTATTATCTTTGATTGGGGATGCTACTGCATACAAACTGATACAATATGCTGATGTAAAAAAGTGTATTTGTTATGTTAACATGTGTATATATGACTTACAGTTGTCAGGTGACATCTCTTTGGATCTTTTTCATTTTTTCACTGTTTCTAGTCCTATCATTCCCCAACTATATGGCATTCGAAGTGCATAAATCATGTGAAAATCCCCCTATGAGACCTATTGTCTCAGGAAATGGTTGGATAACAGAACCTATCTCTTTGTACTTACAGAGGCAGTTACAACCACTTTTGGGTAAATGTGAAACTGTCCTTAAAGACAGCACTGATTTTCTTATTAAACTTAGAACATGGTATTTAAAAGTTAAGCAATCTAACATGGATTGTCAGAATATATACATGGTTGTGTTAGATATTACTTCATTATTTACTGTCATACCAAATGAATATGGCATCAATTCAATAAGGGAATTTTTAAGTCACTCTTCCACTTTTACTGTTAGGCACACAGAGAACATTTGCATGTTGTTGGATATAGTTTTAAAAAATAATATCTTTATATTCAATAAGGAATATTATTTGCAGCAAACGGGGTGGCTATGGGAACCCGGTAGCAAATACATATGCAAACATTGTTCTCTATGAATGGGAGAAATCTTATGTTGGTAATGGAACTACCTTTTGAATGAAAATATAGCTTTATATCAGAGATTCAGATGATTGCTTTCTTTTATGGAAAGGAACATCCAGTGAGTTACAAGACTATATTATATATTTGAATAATACTACTTCCTTTCTACACTTTAAGGCTGATTATTCTAAGACATTCACAATTTTCTGGATATTTCTTTAACTAAGGAGAACAATGTTATTAACACTTCTGTTTTTAAGAAGGAAGTTTCATCAGGAAGATACTTGCATGCGTCTAGTATGCATGCACCCCATATTTTTAGGGGTATAGTAAGGGGCAACTGGCAAGAGTTAGTAGGTTAAACACTGACAATGTCAAGTGTTTACAACAAGTTGATGAGGCATGTGGAGACTTTAGAAGAAGTGGCTATCCAGAAGGTATGCTGGTAGAAGCTAGAGAACATGTAGTATCTAATAGGTATTCCATGTATTCATCTGTATTTTGAATACAAGTACAGATGTTGTTGTCCCAATGGACAAATTAAATAAAAGGGTTAATGTAAGATTTATTATGTCTTACAACTCTCTTTCATATGCAGTCAGAACTATAATAAGGAAATACTGGAAGGTGCTATTAGCTCAGGAAGATATTAGATTAGTTGTAGGTGAAGTTCCTTTGTTCACATACAGAAATATGAGAACTATTAAGAATGTTCTAGCTTACAAAGATTTTGAATATGTGAATGCTACTTCCCTTAATGGACTAGGTATTGGTACCTCTAGTTGTTATAATTGTAGTTGCTGTAGTGCTATATACAAACAGAGAGCTGATTCTTCAGAATGTGGTAGTAGTTTTGTTCATCCTGTCACTAAGAAGATATTTACTTTTCGGTGCCACGCAACTTGTATGACAAGTAACATTGTCTATTTGGCAACGTGTGAGGCATGCGCTTGTTTCTATGTCGGCAAGACGACTAGAAAACTTAAGGAACGCATCATAGAGCATAAATCAAGTATAAGGAGGGGAGTGGAGACTAATGCTCTATCTAAGCATATTTTAAATTGTGGTTCTACACACAGTTTCAAGTTTAGAGTAATAGAATGTGTTGTTAGCTCTATTAGGGGAGGGGACTTGTGTAATCATTTAGATAATAAAGAATATGAGTGGATAGTAAGGCTAGCAGCTAATACATCCCCTGGATTAAATTTTGATGTTTCCTTAAAACCTGTTCTAATAAAAATACAACACACTAAGTTAAAGTAATATAGGCAATGTATTTGCGTATATATATATGTGCATGTAAATATAAGTACACAAAAGTAAGCAAATATATGTATGTATGAATTTTATCTAATTTTACTTGTTTATGTCTTAAAATAATAAGTAATGTAATTATTTTAATGTATTAGTCACATGACCATGGCTGCGGGTCACGTGATATGTTGGACGTGTATTTAATGTCTGATTTTATTGTACCTGTGTCTATCATTGAGAAAGGGTCTTGTACCTGAAAGCTTTGTGTTTGATAAAGGTGTGTTTTTTACCTCAACTTTTTCGTTGTGCTTTGTACAAAAAGAGATACTGCCAGCCCAGCTATCAGGAATTTTTGTACATTTCATATGTACGTATGTCATTTGTGGATATCAACATGATTTATATGCTTGTGTTATAAATATATTAGAACTGTATGTCATATAAGATGGTTTGTACAGACATGTGCTGAAGAGGTATTTTACAAATTGCTGTTTAAAGATGTAACCACAACATGCCCTACTGGATTAGAACAGAAATGTACATGCACTATTGTAACTGTTTAGATGTACATATTTTAACAATGGAAACTGGAACACAAAAAAATAGAGTCAGATGACAAGAAATGATGTAATTCTGCACGCTATCCCAGCTGTAATATTTCAGATATTAATTTGGGAAGTATCTTAGTGAGAGGCTGTATTCTGTATTTTGGCTATGACCTGACAACATTAAGATCAACTCACCACATCTGCCTTGCTTGTTCTGAAGTGTACTAGGGTACAGTATAATTCTTTTAGATATAGTTGGGAATATAGCAAAGCTTAATTTAGATGTTTTTCTTTCTTTATTTGAGACTATCCTGCAATGTTATTTTAAATATTTCCTGTGATTTTGAACTCTGATGTAACTGCAAGTATATACTATTTTCTTGTTCTTTTATTATTTATTATTAGATATATTTAAACCTTTCATTGTAGGTAATCTGTGTAGAGACATATTTATATTCTGACAGTACTTGCATATTTATTTGGTGAAGCTGTGTAGGTCACTCCTAATAGCCTTGCTCTTGGTCAAACTACCATTTATTTTGATAGTAACGTTACAAAGTAAGATTGGACACCCTTTATTAAGGGCCTTAAAGTAGCTGATAAGGAGCTGGATGGTGGCAGTGATAACTACCTTATAGTCTGGGCAAAAGGGTGCGTAGCAAGTAAACCTGTGTCAGCCTTTCCCAGGTGTGTGTGTGTGTGTGTGTGTGTGTGTGTGTGTGTGTGTGTGTGTGTGTGTGTGTGTGTGTGGCAGCTACTTAGACAGGGACATGAAGCACTGGCTGGACAGAGAGGGTGTTTGAGGTCTTGGTTTGGCCACTCAGCTGAGTTCTCAGCCCTATAGCTGTGCCAGGAGGGAGTCTTTTTGGGGATCTGGAGAAAGAGGGAGAAACCAGCCTCAGACTGAAAATGGTCTCTGTGTGCTCTTAAGGGAAATTGCACTTGATGCAGAGAGCTGGATCTGGAAATACTTTGTGTGCACCTGTCATCCTGACAATGTACGTCCCCCACTGGTACTAGTAATGAGAACTGAGGCTACTTGATTAATGGGCCAGTGGTGGGATGCCACATATATTGGTTGGCAGTGGTGGGATATCCACATATTAGGATTCAGTAGTGTGGATATTGAATTCCTGTAGCCTGTAAACAGAGGTCACTAAAGAAGGTGATTGTACTCTCAATCAGCCACACAGTGAACATTCAGAGTTTCATATCACAATAGTTTTATTTTTTTTTTCTTAGCTTAGGTAGTCAGTGAGATCAGGCAAGGATGTCAGCAGAGGAGTATGGCAAACTGACAAGGAACTAGTTGGCTGAAATATGCCAAGACAAAGGACTGGCACATGCCAACCTGACTAAAGCAGAGATGATTGCAGTCACCGCTGCATCACAGACCAGCAACCAGGAGGACAACCAGACTGGCCTTGCGGAAGTACAACTCTCAGAAAATGGGTAGTTCAACCTTTCCACAGAGGACTTAGAAATCCATCTGAAGTTAAAGAGACTTGAACTGGAAGCCAGACAGAACTAGAATAGCAGAGAGACTGAGACATCTGGAAGCTGAAGAAAATGAGAGGAAGAGGCAACATGAAAAGGAGATGCTTATTCTTTGCCAGGGTCATGGAGTTAATGGGGAAGGGAGTAACCGATCACAAGATGCAACAAAGGTCAAAAAATTTCTTCCACAATTTACAGAGAGTGATAATTTTGATGAATAATTTGTCTGAAAAGGTTTGTAAACAGTATAAAGTTGACCAAGGGCTCTGGGTATGGTTCCTGACTCCTGACCCCCTTACTCCATGGTAAAGCTGTAACTGCTATTTCTAAATTGTCTGATACTGACTGCTTAAATTATAATACTGTCAAAAATTGTTTATTAGAGTGTTTTAAGTTAACACCTGAAGCTTATAGAAAATTTTCGTGAGCATAGACATAAGGAAGATAAAAGTGTGTGTGAATATATTGCTGAGTTAAGCACTTATTTTCACAGATGTGTGAGTGGGTGTCAGGTCACCACTTTTGAAGGACTATCAGACCTTTTGGTGAGGGAACAAGCCCTTAGCACTTTGCCTGAGGACATGAGAATCTGGTAGGCGGATAGCGAATGTAACACAGCAGATGAGTTGGGGAAAAAGAGAGACCTATACCTAGCAAGCAGGGCATCACTGCACAGGAAAGGAATACCAAGTGCTGCTCATGGGTCTAAGGGAATCCATGCTGGGCAGCCTAAACTGCCCTAACAGAGTCTGTGAGTAACAGGAGAAGCCACTAGTCCAGGTACACAGCCAGGATCAAGGGTTAAATGTTTTAAATGCAACCAATGGGCCATGCAGCATATAGATGTGCATGGAGGCAAGGTGGGGAACAAAAGGTGGGAGAGTCAATAAGTGGAAATGACAGAATGCCAGCAGTAAGTTGTCTGGAGACAACAAGGGTACCAAACTACCATAAGAGGGTATATCCTATCTTAGAGTGGAAACAGGCCACTGCTAAGAGAGACACAGTCTCTGACCTAACCATTGTGAAACCTGCAATGGTTAAAGAGGAGCAGTCTACTCCAGTCAGACCTTTAGGAGGGACCCCATTCCAAATACCTTTGTTACGGTTCACCTTGACTAGGAGGGTGGAAAAGGAAGCAAGCAAGTAGGTGTGTTTGAGCATATCCCTGCAGATGTTTTGATAGGGAATGATTTTGATAATGCAGTACCTTGTGTGCATGCAGTTACACAGTCAGGCTTGGAGACAAGCCTGTGGGTCTGGTAGCCGGGGGGGATTCCAGGCAGACCACAGACTTGAAGCCAGCACTGGTGTGGTGGCACTTCATGGAGGGAGCTACTCTGTAGCAGTGAGACTGGAGGTGAGTCACAGCTGCTGGTGGGTACTGATGTTCCCTTGGACAGAGTGACTGCAAGGGCAGAGGTAAGTAGTAGTAGTACCCAGGCTGACAGTGAGGCATCACTGTAAGAGAATGCCAGACTTCCTGTGGAAGGGGAGCTGGGGAGGTTTACTAAGAGAGAGTTGAGACAGGCTCAAGCTCTCAGACCCTACATTTCAAGGCCTGAGGGAGGTAGCTAGTAAGACACTTGATTGTCAAGGAAAGGGGGAATCTGTATATTGGGACAAAAGGTTACTGAATAGAGATTAGACCCCTGAGGGACAGCTAGAGGGTGAGAGAATACAGCAGTTGGTATTTTCCTAAGCCTACAGTCTGGCACTTCTAGCCATAGCCCATGATATTCCCTTTGCAGGTCATATGGGCATAAAGCATGCAAAGAGATGTATTATGCAGAACTTTTATTGACCTGGGATTTCCAGGGATGTAACAAGGTACTGCAGGACATGTGAGCAGTGCCAAAAAGTAGGCAAGGCAGGAGGCAAGGTCAATGCTTCTTTGATACCTTTGCCTATGATTGAAGAGCCATTTCAGAGGGTAGCTATGGATATTGTGGGGCCTCTAAGTACCCCAAGTTCCTCAGGGAAAAAGTATATGCTAGTGGTAGTAGATTAAGCTACCAGCTACCCTGAGGTGGTGGCTCTGTCCCCCATTGAGGCAGAAAATGTGGCAAATACTTTGTTAGAGATTTTCAGCAGAGTAGTTTTCCCAAAAGAAATACTGACTGACAAAGGTGCCAGTTTCACGTCAGACCTGTTGACTTGTCTGTTGAAGCACTGTGGGGTGAAGAACCTAAAGACCACCACCTACTGTCCCCAGACTAATGGTCTGGTGAGAGGTTAAATTCTACACTAAAGACCATGCTATGGGCATTTGCAGACCAGTTTAAGAGGGAGTGGGACAAATATTTGCCCCATCTATTGTTTGCTTACAGGGAGATAGCCCAGGAATCCACAAGTTTTCACCCTTTGAGTTACTGTATGGGCATAGGGTGAGGGGACATCTAGAGTTGATTCATGATGAGTGTGAGGGTGAGTGTGAATCCCACAAGGAGTCTGTTGTGGCATATGTCCTACACCTCAGGATAAGGTTCAGGTAACTCATGGGCTTGACCCAGGAAAACCTGGCAGAAGCCCAACAGCAGAAAAATGTCTGGTATGACAGTAATGCTCAAGCTAGAGATTATGCTGTAGGGCAGCAGGTTATGGTTCTCATTCCTGTCAGACACAATAAGCTGCAGGTAGCTTGGGAAGAACCTTTCAAAGTGGTAAGAAAGTTCAATGATGTTAACTACATGGTAGAACTGCTAGGCAGGAGGCAGGAGCACAAATTGTACAATGTTAACATGATGAAACCTTCCCATGATATAGAGGCCCTGATGCTAAGTATTTGCAGTACAAGGCAGGAGGAGTCTGAGAGGGATCTATGGCTGCACAGAGCTAGCCAGTAAAAGCCCAAATTACAATGGTGGAGCCAAGGGTTGCAGGCATATGATAGGACAGTGCAGCACTGTACTGGGGTCAGCAATGACAAGGCAGCTGGGATCTCAAGATAGGGAATGAGGTAATGTATTCCCAGATAGGCTCATCCCTCTCAAGCCGTGTTCCTCAAGGGTCAACTGAAAAACTTGCTTGAGTCATCGGAGGGGGGGGGGCATCACGAAAGGAGATATTGCCAGCCCAGCTATCAGGAATTTTGTAAATAATTATGTGTCATTTGTGAATGCCAGCATGATTGATATGCTTGTGCTACAAATGTATTAGAACTGTATGTCACACAAGATGGTTTGTACAGACTTGTGCTGAAGAGATATTTTACAAATTGCTGTTTAAAGATGTAACCACAGCATGCCCTACTGGATTAGAATAGAAATGAACCTGCACTGTTGTAACTGTTTAGATGTATATATGTTAACAATGGAAACTGGAACACAAGAGGTTAACTTCAGAAAAATAGTTGAAATTAAATTACCTTATGGCCACATAATAAAAGAATGTTATCTTTCAGTTTCAGTGCAGTAACAGACACAATCTAGAACTAGAAGTTTTATGTATTGTCTTGGAAGTGTTTTATTATTTTATGACTTCCAGGATCTGCCTTAGATCTAAGACAAGTCCTTGTCTATATATTTTCAAAGATAGAAGCTAAATACAATAAGCTGCATCAGTGGAGGGTTTCACTTCGGACAGAGTCAGATGACAAGTAATGGTGTCATTCTGCAAGCTATCCCAGCAGTAATGCTTGAAATATTAATTTGGGAAGTCTCTTAGTGAGAGGCTGTATTCTGTGTTTTGGCTTTGACCTGACAACATCAAGATCCACTCACCCCCTCTGCCTTTCTTGCTCTGAAGTAAGTGTACCAGGGTACAGTATAATTCTTTTAGATACAGTCAGGGATATATCAAAGCTTAATTTAGATGTTTTTCTTTATTTATTTGAGACTGTCTTGCAATGTTGTTTTAAATATTTCCTGCGATTTTGAACTCTGATGTAACTGTAAGTATATACTGAGTATTTTCTTGTACTTTTATTATTTAGTATTAAATATATTTAAACCTTTCATTGTGGCTGATCTGTGTAGAGACATATCCATGTTCTGAAAGTAGTTGCATATTTATTTGGTGAAACTGTGTAGCTCACTCCTAACAGCCTTGCTCTTGGTCAAACTATGATATGTATTGATAGCAATGTTACACAGTAAGATTGGGTACCCTTTGTTAAAGGCCTTAATGTAGCTAATAAGGAGATGGTTGATAGCAGTGATAACTACCTTATAGTCTGGGTAAAAGGGGGCATAGCTAGTAAACCTGTGCCAGCCTTTCCCAGGTGTGTGTGTGTGTGTGTGTGTGTGTGTGTGTGTGTGTGTGTGTGTAAATCAAACCTCACAGTGTATGTGTGTCAGCTTCTTGGGCAGGGACACGAAGCACTGGTTGGACAGAGAGGGTGCTGGAAGTCATGGCTTTGCCACTCAGCTGAGATCTTTACCCTATAGCTGTGCCAGTGGGGAGTCTTATTGGGGATCTGAAGAAAGAGGGAGAAACCAGCCTCGGACTGACTGTATTTTCTTTGTGCTCTTAACGGAAATTACACTTGATGCAGAGAGCTGCATCTGGAAATACTGTATGTGTACCTGTCATCCTCCCAATGTACATCCCCCACTGGTACTAGTGTTGAGGACTGAGAGTACTTGATTACTAGGCCAGTGGTGCAGCATCACATATACCTATATGCTGCTCACAGTTGTGAATGTCCCATTTATTTTGAACACTGGTCTTAGTATGCTTATTCTCCAGTCATCTGGGATACAGGTTTCTCTCCATACTGCTGTGAATACCCTCAGGAGCCATTTCTCCCCTTTATCACCCTTCATCTTTATCATATCTGCTGTGACCTCATCTGAGCCTGCAGCTTTCTTTGACTTCATTTTATTAATACTGTTCTTACTTCTTCTATGGCAGGATCCTTCTCTTCTTTCATCGTAGACTGTGCCTGGGGCAGTACAGCTTCTGTGGAGTTTTCTTCATTCAGAAGCTGCAGGAAGTACTCCTTTCATCTGCCTTTGATATCCTGTGGCCTGGTCAACAGGTTGTTCCTGGCATCCCTTATAAAGGGTGCCTGTCTATCTTCTTTATCTTTCTGTCTTTGCTATGTGACCTGATACAGTTTCTTTGTGCCATCTAGTGAATCACTTTCCAGAACTGGTATAGTGCCTCTGATGCTTTTTTCTTTGCTTTTGAAACTCCTCTCTTAACCTCTTTCCTTCCTCACCTGATCCATCTTTTCTATCTCCCAGTTTTTTCTGCACTCCTTCCTTTTGATGACTTCCTGGACTTCTGTTTTCCACCACTCAGGAAATAAGAAGTGATGAATGCAAACCTTCAACCAAACTGTGCTCTAACCTGTATAGTCTGGCCACATTGGGCATCGGACATAAGCTACCCAAGTAATAAAGAACAGGGGGCAGGACACAGTTATATGCATGAGTTTAGAGAGACATAGTAAAAAGTGTTAATGGGTAATTATTTCATACTTCACAGTTCAAGTTATACCTCTGCTTGGACCAGGGGGACATGTTAGAACACAGACTACTGATTTGCAGAGTATACTAAATGACCAACCAAAGAATCTAGTGACACCAAAAAAGTATTTCAGAGCTGGAACTATATACACGAATTTCCAGTTATTTCCATAAATGAGAAATTTTATTAAAAAGAACTTTGAAGCATCTTGCAGTTCCACAACAATCTCATAACAACCTTTCAGAACAAATTAACTCTAAATCCAACAAGATACATAACTCCTCATTGTGTAAAGCAGTAGCATCCAGTGATTTTACAGGAAGCAACTGAATGGGTGGAGCCAATTATAGTTGGGCAGGGCTGTATTACATCAGGTCAATAACTGTTACCTATTGTGATGCCCCTGCACTGGCCCAGTAATCAAGGAGCCTCAATCCTCACCACTAGCATCAGTGAGGGACGTGCACATTGGGAGGATGACAAGTACACACACAGTAAAGTACAATTTCCCTTAAGAGCACACAGAGATTACAGTCAGTCTGGGGCTGGATTCTCCCTCTTTCTCCAGATTCCCAGTAAGACTCCCCATTGGCACAGCTATAGGGTTAAGATTTCAGCCAAGCGGTCAAGCCAAAACCTACAGCACCCTCTCTGCACAACCAGTGCTTCATGTCCCTGCCCAAATAGTTGACATGCGCACTTTGAGATTTGATTTATATACAAACACACACGTTTACCTGCTATGCCCCCTTCTGCCCAAACTAAAAGGTAGTTATTACTGCCACCAACAAGCTCTTTATCAGCTACTTTAAGGCCCTTCCCAAAGGGTGACCAATCTTACTGTGTGATGTTACTATTATCCAAATGGTAAATGTGACCAAGACTTTCAAGGCTATTGGAGTGGCCTATACAGTGTCACCAAATACATATGCAAGTACTCCAAGAGCTTAAATATCTCTAAACAAACCAGCCAAAATTAAAAGTTTTAAATATATTTAATAATAAATAATAAAAGAACAAGACAATATTCAATAACTCAACACAGTAGCTACAGAGATCAAAATCACAGGAAGTATTTTAAAACAACATTGCAGGACAGTCTCAAATACATACAGAAAACCTCTAAACTAATCTTCACTATATTTCCAACTATCCATAAAAGAAACTAGGCCCTAAATAACTTAGTTACAGAGCAAGGCAAATACAGATGAGAAGTGCTGAATGGATGCTTCCAGATCCAAGACAAGATACAAAATGCACAGTCTCTGAGATAGTTCCCAAATTAATATCAAAACATTACTGCTGGGTCAGCTTTGGATGATATCACTCTTTGTCACCTGCCTTCAGTTTCCAGGCTAAACAGATACTTAGAATTTAGCACCTCTGTGGAAAAAAATACTTATCTCTCAGATGTACAGCTGCTAGGAAGTCACAGAGCAATAAAATGCTTTACATTTTAAACCTAATAATTATTTCTATTTCAAGGCAATAGTAACACCTCTAGCTGTAGACATTGTGTCTGCTTGCTGCACTGAAACATAATCATAAAACACTTTACTTTTCTATTTTCTTCAGGGTTTGCAAGTTAACTCTCTATGTTCCAACTATAGTTTATATATATTTCTGTTCTTTTTCAGTAGGGTACACTGTGGTTACATTCTTAAAGCTCAGTACATAACATACAGTTCAACATACACTTCTGCACCAATAGTTTAATATCCACATAACACAGTTCTCTTATATTTGTAAGACAAGCATACAAATCATATTAATAATCACAGGGGACATAGAATTAGTCACAAAATTCCAGCTAACTGGCTGGCAGCCTCATACCTATAATCAAATAGATGTGGTCATTCACTTTCATCCACAGACTGCTTCAGTACAAACCCACTCATTATAGCCACTTTACTGACTATACCTACCTTAGAAGTCTATCCATAATCAGACGTCCAGGCAAACTTGGACAGCCACTGGCTGATCACATTTGCTGCTGATTGCAAATTGAGAGCAATCACTGAGTCTCCCAAAGATGTTAATATACTGCAGACAGGATTAACACAAACAAATAATTGGTGCCAAAGCCATGGATTAAAGAAAAATGCAAAAAAATGCATTATTATTTCCTTTGGAAAAGCTGACATTCCTGCTTACTACATAATACACATCCTCCTAAAAGTAGACCCAGTGGTATGTGATCTGGGTATTCAGGTTGATAGCAATCTGAACTTTGACCACCACATCACCACATATCCACAGTAGTAAGGAAGTTCTATGTGGCACATCTTATAAGTAAAGGCATTACATCTAGATCTAAAGATGTTATAATTCCATTGTTATCGGCCCTCATCAGACTAATAATTGAGTACAATGCTCCCTTTTGCATGTACCTCACCAGGCACATGAAACAATTGGAGAACACAGAGGTTTCTCACCAAGAAATTACAGTGTACACAAAACAAGTCTTATGTGGATAGACTGAAAGCTCTGGCACTGTATTCTGTCTCCTATAGGTTGCTAAGGGGTGACCTCTGTGCTTGGCTTACAGAGCAGTCTCTGACCCAGCCCTGATGGAAATGCTACACATTCATAAATAAAAATGCAGGAGGGTCACTCACTCCAGAGATCTTAACCTAGTTTCTAATATGAACAGATCATGCTGTGGACATAGATACATCTCCCATGGACTGCCACTTCTCTAGAAAAAACTTCTAATTCATGTGAAATACAGACCCTCCCTGACCCTCTTCAAATGCATCCGAGATCAATGGATGGATGACTGCAAATTCACTCCTGGGGTGACACCCATGTCCCTTCTGGTTAGAGAAAGTTGGTATTAACTATCCTAGACATTTATGTCTGCAAATTTCACTCATCTAACCATGGACAATTGGGGCAACTCTAGCATAAATATAGCTAGGCTTGTATGGCTATTAGCCTAGTAACCTCCTATGAACCAAGGAACACTCTGTGGGTCCCTCTGTTACCCACTAGTCTCCCCTGAACTCCATCAAAGCCCTCCTCTGGTTTCCCCTCATCCTGGACTCACACCATCCAGACAGGTTACTTCTTACTTGACTTTCAACCTTTGTCTTATGTTCCCCATGCTTTTAACACTCTGTAACTGACTAAAACTCCATTGTAATTTCAAGTTTGAGGGAAGTAACTGAATTAGGATCAGGGTCAGTCTGCTATGGTCTCAGAAGTCATAGAGCTATAGATGCATTGAGGTGAATCTTAGATATTTTTTAACTTTTGACTTGATGATGGCCTGAACAAAAAATCATGAGAAAATAAATATATTGGGCATATTGCCTGCCTTCCTACCCTTTGAAAAGACAGACATTTTCTGTGTGCCACGTTGGTGTTATATTGGGATGAAAAGTGAAACAAGAAATGGCCAGAAACATATATTATTACTGCTGAGGGTCGGGAAAAAAAGACTTCACATAGAAGGGATGAAAAACAAAAAAAATCAACAGGGGAACCAAGTGCTGTTATATGGCAACACTACTCATTACAACACTCTCTGCAAATGATCAGTCATATGACAAAACTACTCCGTGCAACACTCTGGCAATGATCAGTTATATGACAGCACTACTCAGTGCAATAATTTGCCAGTGATCAGTTGTACAACAATACTCAATGCAACAAACTGCCAGTGATCAGTTATATGACAACACTGCTCAGTGCAACAAACTGCCAGTGATCATTTATATGACAAAACTACTCAGTGTAATGCTCTGCCAGAGATCAGTTATATGAAAACACTACTCAGTGCAACAAACTGCCAGTGATCAGTTGTATGACAATACTCAGTGAAATACACTACCAGTGATCAGCTATGTGACAACAGTAAGTGCAACAATATGCCAATGATTAGTTATATGACAACAGTACTCAGTGCAACATTCTGTCAGTGATCAGTTATATGACAACACTACTCAGTGCAAAATGTTGCCAATGATCAGTTATGTGACAACACTACTCAGTGCAATACTCTGCCATTGATCAGTTGTATGACAACACTACTCAGTGCAACACTCTGACAGTGATCATATATATGACAACACTACTCAGTGCAACACTCTACCAGTGTCATTTATATGACAACACTACTCAGTGCAACACTCTGCCAGTGATAATTTATATGACAACACTAATCAGTGCAACACTCTGCTAGAGTTCAGTTGTATGACAACACTACTCAGTGCAACACTCTGCCAGTGAACAGTCATGTGACAACAGTACCCAGTGCAACACTCTGCCAGTGAACAGTTATGTGACAATACTACTCAGTGCAACACTCTGTCAGTGATCTGTTGTATGGCAACACTTTTCAGTGGAAAATTCTGCCAGTGATCAGTTATGTGACAGCATGAGTCAGTGCAACACTCTGCCACTGACCAGTTATGTGACAACATTACTCAGTGCAACAATCTGACAGAGATCAGTTATCTGACAGCAGTACTCAGTGCAACACTCTGCCAGTGGCCAGTTGTTTGGCAACACTACTCAGTTCAACACTCTGCCAGTGATCATTTATATAACATTACTCAATGCAACACTCTCCAGTGATAATTTATATGACAACACTACTCAGTGCAACACTCTGCCCGTGATCAGTTGTATGAAAACACCACTCAGTGCAACACTGTGCCAGTGATCAGTTATGTGATAACACTAAGTGCAGCAATCTGCCAATGATCTGTTATATGACAACACTATGCAGTGCAACATTCTGCCAATGATCAGTTATATGAAAACACTACACAGTGCAACAAAATGCCAGTGCTAAGTTATATGACAACACTACTCAGTGCAACACTCTGCCAGTGATAAGTTGTATGAACCCACTACTCAGTGCAACACTCTGCCTGTCATCAGTTATGTGACAACACTACTCAGTGTACCATTCTACCAATGATCAGTTGTATGACAACACTACACAGTGCAACAAATTGTCAGTGATAAGTTATATGACAGAACTATTCAGTGCAAATCTCTGCCAGTGATCAGTTATATGACAACACTACACAGTGCAACAAACTGCCAGTGATAAGTTATATGAGAAAACTATTCAGTGCAACACTCAGCCAGTGATCAGTTGTATGACAACACTACTCAGTGCAACACTCTTCCAGTGATCATTTATATGACAACACTACTCAGTGCAACACTCTACCAGTGAAAATTTATATGACAACACTACTCAGGGCAACACTCTGCTAGTGATCAGTTATATGACAACACTACTCAGTTCAACACTCTGCCAGTGATCATTTATATGACATTACTCAGTGCAACACTCTACCAGTGATAATTTATATGACAACACTACTCCGTGCAACACTCTGCCAGTGATCAGTTGTATGACAACACTACTCAGTGCAACACTCTTCCAGTGATCATTTATATGACAACACTACTCAGTGCAACATTCTGCTAGTGAACATTTATATGACAACACTACTCAGTGAAACACTCTGCCAATGATCAGTTATGTGACAACACTACTCAGTTCAACACTCTGCCAGTGATCATTTATATGACAACACTACTCAGTGCAACACTCTGCCAGTGATCAGTTATGTGACAACACTACTCAGTGCAACAATCTGCCAGTGATCAGGTATGTGACAAAATTACTCAGTGCAACAATCTGCCAGTGATCAGTTATCTGGCATTAGTATTCAGTGCAACACTCTGCCAATGATCAGATATATGACAAGAATACTCAGTGCAATGGTCTGACATTGATCAGTTTTTGACAACACCACTCAGTGCAACAAACTGCCAGTGATCAGTTGTATGACAACACTACTCAGTGCAACACTCTGCCTGTGAACAGTTATGTGACAACACTACTCAGTGCAAGAGTCTGCCAGTGATCAGTTATCTGACAACAATACTCAGTGCAATGCTCTGCAATTGATCAGTTGTATGACAACACTACTCAGTGCAACACTCTGGCAATGATCTGTTATATAATAACACTACACTGTGCACCACTCTGCCAGTGATCAGTTGTATGACAACACTACTCAGTGCAACACTCTACCAGAGTTCAGTTGTATGACAGCACTACTCAGTGCAACACTCTGCCAGAGAACAGTCATGTGACAACCATACTCAGTGCAACACTCTGCCAGTGAACAGTTATGTAACAATACTACTCAGTGCAACACTCTGTCAGTGATCTGTTGTATGGCTACACTTTTCAGTGGAAAATTCTGCCAGTGATCAGTTATGTGACAGCACGGGTCAGTGCAACACTCTGCCACTGACCAGTTATGTGACAACATTACTCAGTGCAACAATCTGCCAGAGATCAGTTATCTGACAACAATACTCAGTGCAACACTCTGCCAGTGGCTAGTTGTTTGGCAACACTACTCAGTTCAACACTCTGCCAGTGATCATTTATATAACATTACTCAATGCAACACTCTACCAGTGATAATTTATATGACAACACTACTCAGTGCAACACTCTGCCCATGATCAGTTGTATGAAAACACCACTCAGTGCAACACTGTGCCAGTGATCAATTATGTGATAACACTAAGTGCAGCAATCTGCCAATGATCTGTTATATGACAACACTATGCAGTGCAACATTCTGCCAATGATCAGTTATATGAAAACACTACACAGTGCAGCAAAATGCCAGTGCTAAGTTATATGACAACACTACTCAGTGCAACACTCTGCCAGTGATAAATTGTATGAACCCACTACTCAGTGTGACACTCTGCCTGTCATCAGTTATGTGACAACACTACTCAGTGTACCATTCTACCAATGATCAGTTGTATGACAACACTACACAGTGCAACAAATTGTCAGTGATAAGTTATATGACATAACTATTCAGTGCAACAAACAGCCAGTGATAAGCTCTATGACAACACTACTCGGTGCAACACTCTTCCAGTGATCATTTATATGACAACACTACTCAGTGCAACACTCTACCAGTGAAAATTTATATGACAACACTACTCAGTGCAACACTCTGCCAGTGATCAGTTATGTGACAACACTACTCAGTTCAACACTCTGCCAGTGATCATTTATATGACAACACTACTCAGTGCAACACTCTGCCAGTGAACAGTTATGTGAAAACACTACTTAGTGCGTGAACCAATCTACCAGTTATCAGTTATCTGACAATAGTACTCAGTGCAACACTCTGCCAGTGATCAGTTATGTGACAACACTACTCATTGCAACAATCTGCCAGTGATCAGTTATGTGAAAATTACTCAGTGCAACAATCTGCCAGTGATCACTTATCTGACATTAATACTCAGTGCAACACTCTGCCAATGATCAGATATATGACAAGAATACTCAGTGCTATGGTCTGCCATTGATCAGTTTTATGACAAAACTACTCACTGCAACACTCTGCTAGTGATCACTTATGTGGCAACACTACTCACTGCAACATTCTGCCAATGATCAGTTATATGACAGCACTACACAGTGCAACACTCTGCCAGTGATTAG
This sequence comes from Protopterus annectens, assembly GCF_019279795.1. NCBI lineage: Eukaryota > Metazoa > Chordata > Ceratodontiformes > Protopteridae > Protopterus > Protopterus annectens. Next base: position 1,959,569,927 of record NC_056731.1, read on the forward strand.
GTGTATGACAACACCACTCAGTGCAACACTCTGCCTGTGAACAATTATGTGACAATACTACTCAGTGCAAGAGTCTGCCAGTGATCAGCTATCTGACAATACTCAGTGCAATGTTCTGCAATTGTTCAGTTATGTGATAACACTAAGTGCAGCAATCTGCCAATGATCTGTTATATGACAACACTACACAGTGCAACATTCTGCCAATCATCAGTTATATGAAAACACTACACAGTGCAACAAAATGCCAGTGCTAAGTTATATGACAACACTATTCAGTGCAGCACTCTGCCATGATCAGATGTATGAACCCACTACTCAGTTCAACACCCTGCCTGTCATCAGTTATGTGGAAACACTACTCAGTGTACCGTTCTACCAATGATCAGTTATATAGGTTCATAGGTTCATACTAGGCTATCTGCCCGAGAGCATTTACAAGCCTAGCCCATAGTTTTGTGGCTTACGCCACCCCTTTAGTATGGGGAACTATACCCATTATTTTGCTGTGCCTCTGTCGAGCAGTGACACTGAGGTAATCCCTGGGGTATATCTGAGATCTCCCATCCATTGGTCAAGATTTCTCTTGAACAAGGCCAGCGAGGTGCTCTGCCTCACATATACCGGGATTTTGTTCCACAGCATAGGGAGTCTTTGGGTGATGAAGCTATCCCTCCAGCACGTCCTATTAATAGCCGTGTCGAGGTTTAAGTCTCCCACCCTTGTGGCTCTGATGGATCTAGATTTTTTGAGGTGAAGCATATTCATCAAATCTGGGTTTGACATGGCCTTGTATGTTAGGCAAAGGTCACCTCAAAAATCATAGGTTCATAGATTAGTACAAGGCTAATTGCCCTTGCGAGCCATTTTAAGCCTAGCCAATTATCCCCTGTGAGATTCAAACCTTGTACCTTTTGTTTGTAAGGCAAACACCTTAACCATTAGGCCACCCTCCTAGAAACATTTGAATGTATACTTATAGGTTCCTAGGTTAATAGATTAGTACTAGGCCAACTACCCTTGTGGGCCATTTTAAGCCTAGCCAATTAACCCATGTGAGAATCAAACCCTGTACCTTGTGTCTGCAAGGTAAACACCTTAACCATTATGCCATCCTCCCACAACACTACACAGTGCAACAAACTGCCAGTGATAAGTTATATGACAGAACTACTCTGTGCAAAACTCTGGCAGTGATCAGTTATATGACAACACTACACAGTGCAACAAACTGCCAGTGATAAGTTATATGACAAAACTACTCAGTGCAACACTCAGCCAGTGATCAGTTCTATGACAACACTACTCAGTGCAGTACTCTTCCAGTGATCATTTATATGACAACACTACTCAGTGCAACATTCTGCTAGTGATCAGTTATATGACAACACTACTCAGTGCAACACTCTGCCAGTGATCAGTTATGCGACAACACTACTCAGTTCAACACTCTGCCAGTGATCAGTTCTATGACAACACTACACAGTGCAATAAACTGCCAGTGATAAGTTATATGACAAAACTACTCAGTGCAACACTCTGCCAGTGAACAGTTATGTGAAAACACTACTTAGTGCAACAATCTGCCAGTGATAAGTTATGTGACAAATTTACTCAGTGCAACAATCTTCCAGTGATCAGTTATCTGACATTAGTACTCAGTGCAACACTCTGCCAATGATCAGATATATGACAAGAATACTCAGTGCAATGGTCTGCCATTGATCAGTTTTATAACAACACTACACACTGCAACACTCTGCCATTGATCAGTTATGTGGCAACACTACTCAGTGCAACATTCTGCCAATGATCATTTATATGACAGCACTGCACAGTGCAACACTCTGCCAGTGATTAGTTGTATGACAACACTACTCAGTGCAACACTCTGCCTGTGGACAGTTGCATGACAACACTACTAAGTGCAACACTCTGCCAGTGATCAGTTATCTGACAACAATACTCAGTGCAATGCTCTGCAATTGATCAGTTGTATGACAACACTACTCAGTGCAACACTCTAGCAATGATCTGTTATATAATAACACTACACTGTGCACCATTCTGCCAGTGATCAGTTGTATGACAACACTACTCAGTGCAACACTCTGACAGTGATCAGTTGTATGACAACACTACTCAGTGCAACATTCTGCCAGTGATCAGTTATGTGACAACACTACTCAGTGCAACATTCTGCCAGTGATCAGTTATGTGATAACACTAAGTGCAACAATCTGCCAATGATTATGTGATAACACTAAGTGCAACAATCTGCCAATGATCAGTTATATGACAACACTACACAGTGCAACAAACTGCCAGTGAAAAGTTATATGACATTACTCAGTGCTACATTCTGCCAATGATCAGTTATATGAAAACACTACACAGTGCAACAAACTGCCAGTGTTAAGTTATATGACAACACTACTCAGTGCAACACTCTGCCAGTCATCAGTTGTATGACAACACTACTCAGTGCAACCCTCTGCCAGTCAGCAGTTATGTGACAACACTACTCAGTGTACCATTCTGCCAATGATCAGTTATATGACAACACTACACAGTGCAACAATCTGCCAGTGTTAAGTTATATGACAAAACTACTCAATGCAACACTCTGCCAGTGTTCAGTTGTATGACAACAATAGTCAGTGCAACATTCTGCCAGTGATCAGTTATGTGACAACAATACTCAGTGCAAGACTCTGCCAGTGTTCAGTTATGTCACAATACTACTCAGTGCAAGAGTCTGCCAGTGATCAGTTATCTGACAACACTACTCAGTGCAACACTCTGGCAATGATCTGTTATATGATAACAGTACACTGTGCACCACTCTTCCAGTGATCATTTATATGACAACACTACTCAGTGCAACACTCTACCAATGATAACTTATATGACAACACTACTCAGTGCAACACCCTGCCAGTGAACAGTTACGTGACAACACTACTCAGTTCAGCACTCTGCCAGTGATCATTTATATGACAACATTACTCAGTGCAACATTCTGCCTGTAAACAATCTGCCAGTGATCAGTCATCTGACAACAGTAGTCAGTGCAACACTCTGCCAGTGATCATTTATATGACAACAATACTCAGTGCAATGCTCTGCCATTGATCAGTTGTATGAAAACACTACTCAGTGCAACACTCTGCTAGTGAGCAGTTGTATGACAACAATACTCAGTGCAACCCTCTGCCAGTGATCAGTTATGTGACAACACTAAGTGCAACAATCTGCCAGTGATCAGTTATGTGACAACACTACTCAGTGCAACAATCTGCAAGTGATTAGTTGTATGACAACACTACTCAGTGCAACTCCTTACCAGTGTTCAGTTGTGTGACAATAGTACTCAGTGCAAGAGTCTGCCAGTGATCAGTTATCTGACAACAATACTCAGTGCAATGCTCTGCAATTGATCAGTTGTATGACAACACTACTCAGTGCAACACTCTGCCAGTGATCAGTTATGTGATAACACTACTCAGTGCAACAATCTGCCAGTGATCGGTTGTATGACAACACTACTCAGTGAAACACTCTGCCAGTGATCAGTTATGTGACAACACTACTCAGTGCAACAATCTGCCAGTGATCAATTGTATGGCAACACTACTCAGTGCAACAGTCTGCCATTGATCAGTTATATGACAACACTACTCAGTGCAATGCTCTGCCAGTGATCAGTTATCTGACAATAGTACTCAGTGCAATGGTCTGCCATTGTTCAGTTGTATGGCCACACCACTCAGTGCAACACACTGCCAGTTATCAATTATATGACAACACTACTCAGTGCACCAGTCTGCCATTGATGATATATATGACAGCACTACTCAGTGCAATGCTCTGCTAGTGATCAGTTGTATGGCAACACTTCACAGTGCAACAGTCTGCCAGTGATCAGTTATATAAAAACACTACTCAGTGCAACAGTCTGCCAGTGATCAGTTGTATGATAACAATGCTCAGTGCAACCCTCTGCCAGTGATCAGTTATGTGACCACAGTAAGTGCAACAATCTGCCAGTGATCAGTTATATGACAGCAGTACTCAGTGCAACATTCTGCAAGTGATAGTTATATGAAAATAATACTCAGTGCAACACTCTGCCAGTGATCGGTTATGTGACAACACTACTCAGTGCAATAGCCTGCCAGTGATCAATTATATGACAACACTACTCAGTGCAACACCCTGCCAGTAAACAGTTATATGAGAACACTACTCATTGGAACACTCTGCCAGTGATCAATTGTAAAACAACAATACTCAGTGCAACAAACTGCCAGTGATTAGTTACATGACAGCACTATTAAGTGAAACACTTTACTAGTGATCAGTTATGTGACAACATTACTCAATGCAACACTCTGCCAGAGCTCAGTTGTATGACAACACTACTCAGTGCAACACCCTGCCAGTGATCATTTATATGACAACATTACTCAATGCAACACTCTACCAGTGATCATTTATGTGACAACATTACTCAGTGCAACAATCTGCCAGTGATCAGTTATCTGGCATTAGTATTCAGTGCAACACTCTGCCAATGATCAGATATATGACAAGAATACTCAGTGCAATGGTCTGCCATTGATCAGTTTTATGACAACACTACTCACTGCAACACTCTGCCAGTGATCAGTTATGTGGCAACACTACTCAGTCAACATTCTGCCAGTGATAAGTTATATGACAACAATACTCAGTGCAAAAAACTGCCAGTGGTCAGATATATGACAACACTGCTCAGTGCAACACTCTGCCACTGATCAGTTGCATGACAACACTACTCAGTGCAACACTTTACCAGTGATAATTTATATGACAACACTACTCAGTGCAACACTCTGCCAGTGATCAGTTATGTGACAACACTACTCAGTGCAACACTCTGCCTTTGAACAGTTATATGACAACACTACTCAGTGCAACACTCTGCCAGTCATCAGTTATGTGACAACACTACTCAGTGTACCATTCTGCCAGTGATCAGTTATATGACAACACTACACAGTGCAACAAACTGCCAGTGATAAGTTATATGACAGTACTACTCAGTGGAGCACTCTGCCAGTGATCAGTTGTATGACAACACTACACAGTGCAATAAACTGCCAGTGATATGTTAAATGACAAAACTCCTCAGTGCAACACTCAGCCACTGATCACTTCTATGACAACACTACACAGTGCGACAAACTGCCAGTGATAAGTTATATGACAGTACTACTCAGTGGAGCACTCTTCCAGTGATCATTTATATGACAACACTACTCAGTGCAACATTCTGCTAGTGATCATTTATATGACAACACTACTCAGTGCAACACTCTGCCAGTGATCAGTTATATGACAACACTACTCAGTGCAACACTCTGCCAGTGATCAGTTATGTGACAACACTACTCAGTTCAACACTCTGCTAGTGATCATTTATATGACAACACTACTCAGTGCAACACTATGCCAGTTATCAGTTATATGACAACACTACTCAGTGCAACACTCTACCAGTGATCAGTTATGTGACAAAACTACTCAGTGCAACACTCTGCTAGTGATCATTTATATGACAACACTACTCAGTGCAACAATCTGCCAGTGATCAGTTATCTGACATTAGTACTCAGTGCAACACTCTGCCAATGATCAGATATATGACAAGAATACTCAGTGCAATGGTCTGCCATTGATCAGTTTTATGACAGCACTACTCACTGCAACACTCTGCCAGTGATCAGTTATGTGGCAACACTACTCAGTGCAACATTCTGCCAATGATCAGTTATATGACAACACTACACAGTGCAACACTCTGCCAGTGATTAGTTGTATGAAAACACCACTCAGTGCAACAAACTGCCAGTGATAAGTTATATGACAACAATACTCAATGTAAAACAGTGCCACTGGTCAGATATATAACAACACTGCTCATTGCAACACTCTGCCAGTGATCAGTTATGTGACAATACTACTCAGTGCAAGAGTCTGCCAGTGATCAGTTATGTGACAACAATACTCAGTGCAATGCTCTGCAATTGATCAGTTGTATGACAGCACTACTCAGTGCAGCACTCTGGCAATGTCCTGTTATATGATAACACTACACTGTGCACCACTCTGCCAGTGATCAGTTGTATGACAACACTACTCAGTGCAAAATTCTGCCAGTGATCAGTTGTATGACAATACTACACAGTGCAATAAACTGCCAGTGATATGTTACATGACAAAACTCCTCAGTGCAACACACAGCCAGTGATCACTTCTATGAAAGCACTACTCAGTGCAACACTCTTCCGGTGATAATTTATATGACAACACTACTCAGTGCAACACTCTACCAGTGACAATTTATATGACAACATTACTCAGTGCAACACTCTGCCAGTGATCATTTATATGACAACATTACTCAGTGCAACCCTCTACCAGTGATAATTTATATGACAACACTACTCAGTGCAACACTCTGTCAGTGATCAGTTATGTGACAACACTACTCAGTTCAACACTTTGCCAGTGACCATTTATATGACAACACTACTCAGTTCAACACTTTGCCAGTGACCATTTATATGACAACACTACTCAGTGCAACACTCTGCCAGTGAACAGTTATGTGAAAACACTACTTAGTGCAACAATCTGCCAGCAATCAGTTATCTGACTATAGTACTCAGTGCAACACTCTGCCAGTGATCAGTTATGTGACAACACTACTCAGTGCAACACTCTGCCAGTGATCAGTTATGTGACAACACTACTCAGTTCAACACTTTGCCAGTGACCATTTATATGACAACACTACTCAGTGCAACACTCTGCCAGTGAACAGTTATGTGAAAACACTACTTAGTGCAACAATCTGCCAGCGATCAGTTATCTGACTATAGTACTCAGTGCAACACTCTGCCAGTGATCAGTTATGTGACAACATTACTCAGTGCAACAATCTGCCAGTGATCAGTTATCTTACTTTAGTACTCAGTGCAGCACAATGCCAATGATCAGATATATGACAAGAATACTCAGTGCAATGGTCTGCCATTGATCAGTTTTATGACAACACTACTCACTGCAACACTCTGCCAGTGATCAGTTATGTGGCAACACTACTCAGTGCAACATTCTGCCAATGATCATTTATATGACAACATTACTCAGTGCAACACTCTACCAGTGATAATTTATATGACAACACTACTCAGTGCAACACTCTGCTAGTGATCAGTTATATGACAGCACTACACACTGCAACACTCTGCCAGTGATTAGTTGTATGAAAACACCACTCAGTGCAACAAACTGCCAGTGATAAGTTATATGACAACAATACTCAATGCAAAAAACTGCCAGTGGTCGGATATATGACAACACTGCTCATTGCAACACTGTGCCAGTGATCAGTTATGTGACAATACTACTCAGTGCAAGAGTCTGCCAGTGATCAGTTATCTGACAACAATACTCAGTGCAATGCTCTGCAATTGATCAGTTGTATGACAACACTACTCAGTGCAACACTCTGGCAATGATCTGTTATATGATAACAGTACACTGTGCACCACTCTGACAGTGATCAGTTGTATGACAACACTACTCAGTGCAACACTCTGCCAGTGATCAGTTGTATGATAACATTACACAGTGCAATAAACTGCCAGTGATATGTTACATGACAAAACTCCTCAGTGCAACACTCAGCCAGTGATCACTTCTATGAAAACACTACTCAGTGCAACACTCTTCCAGTGATCATTTATATGACAACACTACTCAGTGCAACACTCTACCAGTGATAATTTATTTGACAACACTACTCAGTGCAACACTCTACCAGTGATAATTTATATGACAACATTACTCAGTGCAACACTCTGCCAGTGATCATTTATATGATAACATTACTCAGCGCAACACTCTACCAGTGATAATTTATATGACAACACTACTCAGTGCAACACTCTGCTAGTGATCAGTTATATGACAACACTACTCAGTGCAACACTCTGCCAGTGATCAGTTATGTGAAAACACTACTTAGTGCAACAATCTGCCAGCGATCAGTTATCTGACTATAGTACTCAGTGCAACAATCTGCCAGTGATCAGTTATGTGACAAAATTACTCAGTGCAACAATCTGCCAGTGATCAGTTATCTGACATTAGTACTCAGTGCAGCACTCTGCATATGATCAGATATATGACAAGAATACTCAGTGCAATGGTCTGCCATTGATCAGTTTTATGAAACACTACTCACTGCAACACTCTGACAGTGATCAGTTATGTGGCAACACTACTCAGTGCAACATTCTGCCAATGATCAGTTATATGACAGCACTACACAGTGCAACACTCTGCCAGTGATTAGTTGTATGACAACACCACTCAGTGCAACAAACTGCCAGTGATAAGTTATATGACAACAATACTCAGTGCAAAAACTGCCAGTGGTCAGATATATGACAACACTGCTCAGTGCAAAACTCTGCCAGTGATCAGTTATGTGACAACACTACTCAGTGCAAGAGTCTGCCAGTGATCAGTTATCTGACAACAATACTCAGTGCAATGCTCTGCAATTGATCAGTTGTATGACAACACTACTCAGTGCAACACTCTGGCAATGATCTGTTATATAATAACACTACACTGTGCACCACTCTGCCAGTGATCAGTTGTATGACAACACTACTCAGTGCAACACTCTGCCAGTGATCAGTTGTATGACAACACTACTCAGTGCAACCCTCTGCCAGTCATCAGTTATGTGACAACACTACTCAGTGTACCATTATGCCAATGATCAGTTGTATGACAACACTACACAGTGCAACAATCTGCCAGTGATCAGTTGTATGAGAATACTACTCAGTGGAACACTCTTCCAGTGATCAGTTATGTGATAACACTAAGTTCAACAATCTGCCAATGATCAGTTATATGACAACACTACACAGTGCAACAAACTGCCAGTGATAAGTTATATGACAGAACTACTCAGTGCAAAACTCTGCCAGTGATCAGTTATATGACAACACTACACAGTGTAATAAACTGCCAGTGATAAGTTATATGACATAAGTACTCAGTGCAACACTCAGCCAGTGATCACTTCTATGACAACACTACTCAGTGCAACACTCTTCCAGTGATCATTTATATGACATCATTACTCAGTGCAAAACTCTACAAGTGATAATTTATATGACAACACTACTCAGTGCAACACTCTGCTAGTGATCATTTATATGACAACACTACTCAGTGCAACAGTATGACAGTTATCAGTTATATGACAACACTACTCAGTGCAGCAATCTGCAAGTGATCAGTTATGTGACAAAATTACTCAGTTCAGCACTCTGCCAGTGATCATTTATATGACAACACTGCTCAGTGCAACACTCTGCCAGTGATCAGTTGTATGACAACACTACTCAGTGCAACACTCTGACAGTGATCAGTTGTATGACAACACTACTCAGTGCAACACTCTGCCAGTGATCAGTTATGTGATAACACTAAGTGCAACAATCTGCCAATGATTATGTGATAACACTAAGTGCAACAATCTGCCAATGATCAGTTATATGACAACACTACACAGTGCAACAAACTGCCAGTGATAAGTTATATGACATCACTCAGTGCTACATTCTGCCAGTGATCATTTATATGAAAACACTACACAGTGCAACAAACTGCCAGTGCTAAGTTATATGACAACACTACTCAGTGCAAGAGTCTGCCAGTGATCAGTTGTCTGACAACACTACTCAGTGCAACCCTCTGCCAGTCATCAGTTATGTGACAACACTACTCAGTGTACCATTCTGCCAATGATCAGTTATATGACAACACTACACAGTGCAACAAACTGCCAGTGATAAGTTATATGACAAAACTACTCAGTGCAACACTCTGCCAATGATCAGTTGTATGACAACACTACACAGTGCAACAATCTGCCAGTGATCAGTTGTATGACAACAATAGTCAGTGCAACACTCTGCCAGTGATCAGTTATGGGACAACACTACTCAGTGCAGCAGTCTGCCAGTGATCAGTTATATGACAACACTACTCAATGCAACAGTCTACTAGTGATCAGTTATATGACAACACTACTCAGTGCAACACTCTGCCAGTCATCAGTTATGTGACAACACTACTCAGTGTACCATTCTGCCAGTGATCAGTTATATGACAACACTACACAGTGCAACAAACTGCCAGTGATAAGTTATATGACAAAACTACTCAGTGTAATGCTCTGCCAGAGATCAGTTGTATAACAACACTACTCAGTGCAACAAACTGCCAGTGATAAGTTATATGAGAACACTACTCAGTGCAACACTCTGCCAGTGATCAGCTATGTGACAACACTAAGTGCAACAATATGCCAGTGATTAGTTATATGACAACAGTACTCAGTGCAAAATGTTGCCAGTGATCAGTTATGTGACAACACTACTCAGTGCAACATTTCACACTGAGCTAATCAAAGGAAAGACACTGAGGAAACTCGGAGCTATAATATATAACATTAAGTATCCTGTTTTTTGTTTATTTTGTTCTTTATTTCTTTGTTATTTATAGCACTTTGTGCATTGTGTATTTTTCTAGATAGTTTCACTGTGTGTGAGGTATTAACTGGAAATTGTCCACTTTTATTAAGCATCTGTTGGGTTGTTTGTTTCTGATAACTTGTTGCAGTTAAACTCTTTTTTCTAGAGGCTCCTTTTGCTGTTTAAAACTTTCATTTAAAGGCTCACTGCTGCTTTTCAGCTGTGAGAAACATTTCTGCAGTTTGTTCTAAGTAGTGGGGATATTTGTAGCATTTCCATATTCAGTCTTGTATTTGGGCCTAGTGTTTGTGGATGCTGTGTGTCTGAGCACATATTCAGGGACATCTTGGTTTAGCCAAAGCCATCAGGCATTTCAGTGAGAGCGAATTGTTTGAGGTCATTGGCTGACTGAGATCACCTGGACTACAGCTTTGACTAAGCACCTCATTGGTTCTTTTGAGATTTCTTTCTTAAAAGCTGTCACAGCTTTCAATCTTCTGTTACCTAAGTTCAGTTGTAAAAAAAAAAACATGTATCTGCTTTTACTGTATTTGTGTTTCTTCCTACTTTATTTTGCTTTTGTGTCATCTTAAAAGTACTCAATTATATTTATTACTGCTTGGTGTAACTCATTTTAAGCCTTTTAGTTTAAGCACTTGGGCTTCAGACCAGTTGTTTTACATTAAGAAGGTTTGTGGTCTGCACTGTAGTGGCAGAACAGGTAGCCTACATCCTTCTAAGTTGGGAACTGCTGATTGAGGGCTCAGTGTCTGTTATTCTAAAAGTGTATTAATCCTGGTTTAAGCACTTGGGCTTCAGGCCAGTTATTTTACTTTAAGAGAGTTTGTGGTCTGCACTCTTGTGGGAGGAGAGGCTGGACTCTGCCCTTCTGAGCTGGGAATTTCTGGTTAAAGGCTTATAGTGCCCGCATATTTGAACTGTTTCTTACTGAAATTGGTACACCTTGTTTGCTGTAGCATAGACTAGATCCAGGCCTGCTGAATCTAGCTTTGTTTGTATGCTTGTTGTTTGTTTGCTTGTTATTTCCCTGAAATGCTAATTCCACCTAAAATGTGGCTTTTCAGTGCTTCTGTGGATCCCTAGTGATATCTGCATTGCTTACTGTACTTATTTCCTTGTTTCACTTGAAAGAAAGTTACTGTTTGTTGTTTTTGCATTTAACTTACCTGTAACACATTGCATTTAAGTGACCTGGCACTTGCTCACTAAAGTAATTATATAAGTCAGCACTAAAAAATTAAAAGCACTACATCTACTCAGTGCAACACTCAGCCAGTGACCAGTTCTATGACAACACTACTCAGTGCAACACTCTTCCAGGGATTATTTACATGACAACACTACACAGTGCAACACTCTACCAGTGATAATTTATATGACAACACTACTTAGTGCAAAACTCTGCCAGTGATGAGTTATGTGACAACACTACTCAGTTCAACACTCTGCCAGTGATCATTTATACAACAACATTACTCAGTGCAACACTCTACCAGTGATCAGTTATGTGACAACACTACTCAGTGCAACACTCTGCCAGTGAACAGTTATGTGAAAACACTACTTAGTGCAATAATCTGCCAGTGATCAGTTATCTGAATATAGTACTCAGTGCAACACTATGCCAGTTATCAGTTATATGACAACACTACTCAGTGCAACAATCTGCCAGTGATCAGTTATGTGACAAAATTACTCAGTGCAACAATCTGCCAGTGATCAGTTATCTGACATTAGTACTCAGTGCAACACTCTGCCAATGATCAGATATATGACAAGAATACTCAGTGCAATAGTCTGCCATGCAATATCTGCCATGATCAC